>NC_050455.1:26925127-27225127 GCF_903995425.1 Onychomys torridus | reverse complement strand
AAGGCTGGCGGAGCGGGCTGGGGTTCCTCCGTCCACCGCCGTCAGTACCAACTGGACATTTGGCTCCCGTTCCCAATCCAGGGCGCGCTCCAGGACCAGCTCCGCGTATTTTGTGCCGTCCTCTCGAGTCTGCACACGGAGAGCAAAGTATTCGTTGTGGCTCAGCTCATAGGTTTGTAAAGAGTTGCTTCCCACATCGGGATCGTGCGCGCTCTCGAGCGGAAAGCGCGTCCCCGGCGCCATGGCCTCGCTAATCTCCAATTTCATTTCCCCGGTGGGGAAAGAGGGATTATTGTCGTTGATGTCCTGCACCACCACTTCCGCGCTGAACAGCTCCAGCGGGTTCTCCACCACCAACTCCAGAGTTACAGTGCAGGAGGGCAGCGTCCCACACAGCTCCTCTCGGTCCAGACGATCGTTGACGAACATTTCTCCAGTCTCCCAGTTCACCTCAAAGAACCTACGGCTAGCTCCGGACACCACCCGGAGCCTGCGCGCCGACAGGCTGCCGAGATCCAAACCAAGATCCGTGACCACGTTACCCACGGGGAACCCCTTCTCTCTCTCCTCCAGGATCTCATAGTGAATGATGGTGGAAGCCTTGGCCAAGGCAGCTAGCAGAAGCAGGACTCCCACCGTTCTCCCGGGGCTTACCAGTCCGCTGCTCCGGGCCTCTGCGACCATCTCACTCAAAAGCAGCTCCTCTGGGCGGGGTCCAGGTGGTCCCGGAGGTTTCGCAGAGAAACTTTCAGCGGGTTAGCGCTTGGGCGCTGGGCGCCGAGTCCGACATGGCTTTCTGGGCGCCGCTGATTTGTTCGCCCGCTGTTCAGTCTCTGTCTCATCCCGGGGCGCCGAAAGGGGACGGGCCCGGGCCAGATCTCCAGCGTCTTCATTGGCCGACAGCGGCACACAGAGTCCCAGCCAATAACTGCACGAAGAATGCGCTAGCGCCGGGTTCTTTGAGCAGGACACGCGCTCGCGCCAGGAACTTCACTTTCCTCTGGCTGCCTTCCAGAGTTTCCTGTCCAGCGCTCTGCCAGCGCCAGGGGCGCAAACCCAATCTTCGGGCGGATCTGCCCACCTCCCAGCCCAACCAGGCCCATTAAACACTTAAATCGTTGTCTTTGATCACAAGAAAGGGGAGCGATCCAAACCGAAAAAACCGATAAAGCGTTGACTGGAAAAACGCCAGCACATTAGGTCTGATGGAGGGCAGAGCCGCAGCCAGACCCTGCTTGGAAGGAGGACTGAGTATTTCTGGGGAGACTAATAATATCACTTTTATGGGCCGTGGAATGTGCGTAGCTTAGAGGTAGATTCTGCCTTTGCACGTGTGTGGGTTTTCTCTCCATGAAACGGCCCCTCCCCACAAACCCCCAGTTTTATCTTTCTCCAAAGGAGACTAAGATCAAATCAATAGGACTATCTTCTGTTTGGTTTAACTCTGTCTTGAAATTTAAAAAATAAGATTAAGATTTTATTTCCTTTAAAATTGGACGCCATCATTGTTTTCAAGGATGCTTTTAAGGAACAAAAAGCAATGTGAAATTTCCCTACTTTTTGTTTTTTCCTCAATTGGGTAGAACATGATCTCTAACACTCTCTATTATGAGATTTCTCATCTTCCTAAGGTTTGGATTTCACATTGCATTGCTAATAAAGAAACCTCCCTCAGAGAAGGAAGGGAGGGGGCAGGCCTTCTCATAAAATGATTGAAATGATGGGTAGCAATGCTCTATAAATTCGTTAGAAAATACAAAGCTTTATACGCAGAATGGAAAGTTCCACATGTAGGACTGTAGTCACCAAAGCAATGAAAAGCTTTGGAGCCTCAGAGTACATAAATACCTCGTCCCTTCTGAAGTTAATTATGATCGCAGGCAGTGAAGTAGCCAGAAAAGTTAGAAAGTAGACACAGGATTTTTCTGATTAATGAAAAGCCATGTCCTCAGCACTAACCCCATCTTCTCCCCCCACCCCCCACTCCACTCCACTCCACAGTTTTAAAGTCAGGTAAGGTGGCTCATGCTAGTAATCCTGAGGCAGGATGATTGCCTTGAGTTGCAGACCAGCATGAGCTATACAGTGAGACCCTGTTCCCCCTCCCCCAAAATAAAAAATTAAATCAAAACCAGTTTTAAGTATTTAAGATGACAATTGACTAGATCACCAAGAACTGTGATAGGCGTTAGGAGATGGATACAATAGAATTTAGAATCTCCATTACAGTCCAGCTACTTGCTATTCCAAGTGTGAGAACCAATGTCATAGACAGGCACTGGGAGCTTGTCAGAAGTGAAGAATTTGCACTTTACCAAAATACCTGGCTGGTGTGAAGACACATTAAAGTTTGATAATAACTAAATTTGGTGGATTAATCAGAGATGTACCGATTAAATATTTTTGGTCTATTCACTATCACATGAATCATAATTTGGATTCTGAAAGCTTTCGAGGGGAAGGTATTGGGGGTTGAACCCCAAAGTCTTATGTATGTAAGGCAAAGCAAGTGTTTATATCTGAGTTACACATTCCCGATCCAGAAAACCGGCTTTTAAAGTGTACACCATTCTCCTTAATAGTAAGGCTTATAGTTCTAAGACCTCTTCACAGAGCAGCAGACGTCTCTGAGATTCCTTCTCCATAGTAGGTAGGATAAACTTCTCTAATATTCAGTAATTAGGTCATATATTTCTCACAGCTACTCAACAGTAGTGTTTCTCTTGAAACACGATACCAGACCCTGTGTATAGAATCCACATCCTCGAGCTCCCCTCCCCCCACCTCCTCATTACACTGCTTTCAGTGTGCTCATTATCCAAGCAAGACCCTTTGTGTCCACGGGCCTTCACCCAGGCTGCTTTCCCCCCAGGAAGGTGTTTTTCCTTTGCTTGCTTATATTCCAAATCTTTTATGTCTAAAAAACCAAAACCAACTAACCAAACAAACAAACAAACAAATGGGCTGGGGGTGTAGCTCAGTTGGTAGGCTCTGGCTTTGATCCCCAGCACCCCCTTCCCACAAATGCTGGGCATGGTAGTATATGCTTATAATCCCAGCTCTGGGAAAGCGGAAGCAGGCAGGTCAAGAGTTCATCCTTGGCTACAAAGAATTTGAGGCCAGCCTGAGCTATATGAGACACTATCTCAAAACAAAATACAACAAAACAAGTTTAAAACTTAAATTTAAAATTTCAGGTTTTACTTAAAAGCAGAACCCTTTGTTGGGGGTACCTTACTTTTTCCATTGAACTTAACACAGCTTAAGGTTGGATTGATTTTTATTAGCTTATATTAGTTGTACAAAGTAAGGCGTGCACTGTGCCATTTCTATACATGCATGTGATGGATATTTATCATGTTTCCCCTTGCTACCTTTATCCTTTCCTCCCCCTCCCCTGCCCACCTCCCACCACTCCCCCTTTATTTTTATATCTTTTCCTCTCACTCTATCTCCAGATAGCACTTGTGAGAGAAACACATGTGATACTTGTTTTTGTGAAGCTGGTTTATTTCACCTAAGCAGAAATAATTTTTGACAAATGAGATTGCGCATTGTTATTTTCTAAACATGCATACCTCTCCTACCCCAAAGAAATGAAAAGAAAAAGACAGCCCGAGGACAGGGACCAAACCACTTCTGGTGATGACTTATGTTCTCCCCACCCACCTAGTACAGTAGTGTGTGTGTGTGTGTGTGTGTGTGTGTGTGTGTGTGTGTGTTGTGTTGTTAGGAATCAAACCCAGGGGCCTTGCGGAAGGCAAGCCCAGAAATAGTTTAGTAACCTGAGACTCTACTTGGTTTGGGATATGCACATAATAATAATGTGCTTGGCAGCGCACACCTGCACACATTATGCACTAACACCCCTCTCTGAACAATGTACCTGCCTCCCAACACAGGACTTCCACCTGCACTGAGCAGCATGCATTTTGAACAATGGAGTAAATTTTCCTCTCTTTAAAGACCATCAAACTTAGATGGATTCTCTTCAGTTGGACTCACTTATGTCAGTGTTCATCAATGGAAAGGCTGATTCTTCCTAATCTGGTTCTAGGTGTGTGTATGTGTGTAATAAGGCAAAACTGTGTCCCTACGTGAACTTTTAGGGATACACCCCTATTTAACATCTCACTCCTATGCATAGCCAGGCAAGGACATGATTAAAATTAGATGCATTATAGGAAGGGACATACACAATACAAGTAATTTTGACCTAATATATCAATAAAAAATAGAGAACCATCCAAACTATGCCCTTAGTAACCAGCTCCTTCTATTAGGTTCCCCATAAAAAGAAGCCCCAGGCAACAGCCTGACGCCCTTGAGTACCTGCACTGTGGAAGCCTGCTGTCAATCTTGTGATTCATTATTTTCTAATCCTTTGTACTACTCCTTTGCTTTTGAATAGAGTTTCCTGGCTACTTTGCAGTCTGTGTGGGCTTTTATTTCATTCTTGAATACTTTTATTTCATTCTTGAAACTAAAACCTGGAAACCTCCAGCCCAGCCCCTGACCACTGATACCACCTCTTCACACTAGCTTGGCAAGTGCTTTACTTCTGAGCCCTAAATGCTTTTTAGAAAATATTTGTTTACTTTTATTTTATGTGCATGTATGTAAGTACACGGTGTCACGCCTAGTGCCCTTAGAGGCCAGAAGACACTGGTTCCTCTGAACTAGAGCTGCAGGTGGATATGAACTACCACGTAGGTTCTAGGAACTGAACTCAGGGCCTCTGCAAGAGCCTCTGAGTCATTTCTAGGGCCCCCTCAGAGACTTTAAATGTAGCAACTTTCATGTTACTATCATACTGACTAACTAACAAAGGCCAAGGAATACACACATTTATGTGCAGTCATTTTCTCTAGGGAGCACCCCCTCCCCCATGCTGGAGATGAACACATCATCACAATTTTCTAGTCTCTGTCTTTTATCATGGTTAAGTTATTTAACCATGAAAATTCTAGTTATTTTTATTTTTGTATGTTTTATTCTTTTTTTGTTGTTTGTTTATTTATTCATCCATCCATCCATCCATCCATCCATCCATCCATTCATTCATTCATTTACTTTTGAGGCAGGGCTTCTCTGTGTAACCACCCTGGCTGTTCTGGAACTCATGCCAGGGATTGACTGTAGAACACGCTTAGACAAGCACTCTACCACTGAGCTACAAGGCCATACAACTTTTATTTTTAACTTCCCTTTGCTTTATCTGTAAGCCAGAAATAATAGCAATGCCTGCTGGATAACCACAGGGACCTGAATCAACTTCAAAGCTTTTCAGTCACCTTGCATGGTTACGTCCGTGGTATTTTCGCACTCACAGACAGCTCAAGGATTTTAGTAAATTCATCCATACATCCAACCAACCAACATCCTGTTTCAAAATACTACCCTCATCCCCCAAATTTCCCCTTGTGGTTATACACAGTCAGTCTTTGCTCCTACTCTTAACTTCCAGGAACCACATATCCAGTTTCTGTCTTTGTGGTTTTTGCCTTTTTTAAGAAAAAAAGGGATTCAACCCAGGGGCATGTCAGGCTAGTGCTCTATCACTGAGCACCACCTTAGCTCCACGGTTCTGATTCTACAGAATTTTCATTAAAAAGGAATTACAGACAACCCTGCAGTACACTGACCTCCACAGACAGAGCCCTGGGAAACCGGGCTTCACCGAGGACAGACAAATAAAAGTGGAACATCCTGGCCATTGGTGACGTCACAAAGAGCCGAGGAGAGAAGGGGAACAGTGCCAGCAGCTTTATGAAAGGCGGCTGTTCAGCTGAAGGAAAATGTGCCACACGAAAGATGAAAGCTGGGTACAGAGAAAGGGGAGCCATCAGGAACAAAAATAGAGAGAAAAAGGAGGCTAAGGGAGATGAAGAGAAGGGATGAAGATGATTATAAATAAATTAGTCCCAGCATGGTTTGCTTCTTGCACAGAAGGCATACAAGCATTTAGCAACCCCTCCCTCCCCCTTTTGCCAGACACAACACAATCTTTTCATTTATTTATTAAAAATGTATTATTATTATTATTATTATTATTATTTTCTTTTTTTGAGACAGGGTTTCTCTGTGTAGCCCTGGCTGACCTGGAAGTCTCTCTGTAGACCTGGAGACGCAGAGATCTGAGTCTCTGGCCTGGAACTCAGAGATCTGACCACCTCTGCCTCCCCAGTGCTAGGATTAAAGGCGTGCACCACCGCCAACCAGCCAACAAAACTTTTAAAGGAAAGAATTGGCAGTACGAAGCTGTGCCCCATTTGTATCTGAGCTGCCATCCCTCCACCTCTCTGTGGTGGCATCACCATGCCACCCCCACTGGCTGGCAACTCAGTATATAGACTAGACTGGCCTCAGACTCACAGATATTGGAAAAGTATGAGCCACTGCATCAGGCCTGCAATGTCTCTTTTCCCCTAAACAAATGTGTGTGTGTGTGTGTGTGTGTGTGTGTGTGTGTGTGTGTGTGTGTGTGTGTTTTCCCAATACCTCTCCTAGCTTTCACAATAACCACTAACCTTGCCTGCTATAGTATAGGGGTTGCAAATTGGCATAAGAATTTAGAGCAGCCAAAATCACTTGGGGATGGTAGTTCTCTGATGGCACTCATATGAAGTAATTGTTCTGCTAGGTGAGGGTCACTTTGTAATTGAAAAAAAAAAAGAAAGAAGACTTCAGCATCAGCTGTTCTGTTGACATTCTGAATGTTTCTAGGCAAATATAATTTTTATCAGAAGCAAAAGAATTATGAAAACATGTACTCTTTTGTATCTGGCTTCTTGAGATAATGTCTAATCCAGTGCTGATTTCTCTCTGAATTCTATTCTTCCTCTTAAACTTTCTCATCTATTAAGTGGCACTTCTAGAGGGGTCGGAAACTCAGAAACCACATTTTAGCATCCTCTGCTTCACCACATCCAATTACCAATCCATACCAATGCTACTACCTCCAAAGTGTGTGTGTGTGTGTCTATGTGTGTGCCTGTGTCTGTGTGTGTGTGCCTGTGTATATGCCTGTGGTGTGCCTGTTTGTGTGTGTGTGTGTGTGTGCGTGTGTGCCTGTGTATGTGCCTGTGTGTGTGCCTGTGTGTGTGCCTGTGTGTGTGCCTGTGTGTGTGTCTGTGTGTGTGCCTGTGTGTGTCTCTGTGTGTGTGTGCATGTGTATGTGTCTCTGTGTGTGTCTGTATAAGTATGTGTGTGTTTTGTTTCACAGTCCTAGGAATTGAATTCAGGGCCTTGTGCATGCTAAGCAAGTAATCTATCACTAAGATAGGACCCCAGTGTGTGTGATTAAAAAATAAAATATATACCACTAATTCAGCTATATTTTGTTTTTAAAATTTTGATGTTTATTTTTATTTTATGTGTATGGATGTTTTGCCTGCTGCATATATGTCTGTGACCACATGTGTTCTGGTACCCAAGAAGGTCAGAAGAAGGTACTGGATCCCCTGAAACTACCATTACAGGCAATTGTTAGCCATCACGTGAGTGCTGGGAATTGGACCCTGGTCCTCTGGAAGAGCAGCCAGTGCTCCTAACTACTGAGCCATCTCTCCAGACTTCCAAAGTAGATTTTAAAACTATCAACCACTTTCTCTGTCTACTACCAACACCTCACTCAAAACCACTTTGGACACTGAGATAGCTTCCTTTCTGATATCTTTACTCTGTCTTCCACTTCCCACACAGAAGCCTGAGGTTTACTCAAAATATGTGCATTAGATATACACCCTCCTTGCTGAACAATGCTCGACACTAAAACTGACTATATAATTGTCTGGCCTAATGAAAAAAAAAACAAAAGAAAGAAAGAAAGAAAGGAAGGAAGGAAGGAAGGAAGGAAGGAAGAAAGAAAGGAAGGAATGAAAGGAGCTTTTTGAATTATTAGGGCAGCAGAGCATTAATCCAGGGATAGTTAAGTATGGGTCCCTTCCTAACATAGACTCCTGTGTGAATAGGCCCCACACCCATGGCAGTGCCCTTGCCTGAAACAGAGGAGACTCTCAAAAAAGACTGCTTAACCTGGGCATAGTGGCACACACTTTAATACCAGCACTTGGAAAGGAGAGGCAGGAGGATCTTGGTGAATTCAAGGCCAGCCTAATGGATATAGCTAGTTCTAGGCCAGCCAGGGCTGCACAGAGACTATCTCAAAAAAAAAAAAAAAAAAAAAAAAAAGGATTACCTGATATTATTTTAAATGTTAAGTAATTGCCTAATTATCTAATGTTATTCCAAGACTGTCAGTTATATCAGAATATTCCATTCAGGAAGCCATTCAATTAAATTATTGCACTCAAGAAAAAAATATATTTCTGGCCAGGCCTGGTAGCTCACACCAAATAGTCCCAGCACTTGGGAGGCTGTACAGCAGGACCAAAGTGAATCCAAGGATGCCTGACTGAGCTACTGAGTGAGACCCTGTCTCAAGAACAAACACCAAAATAACAGATCCGGGGTGTGTGTGTGTGTGTGTGTGTGTGTGTGTGTGTGTGTGTGTGTGATATTTTATGTGTGTACATGTTTCCATTAATAATATTCTATTAGCTAGTAATCTTTCAATTCAATCTAATTTATCCATTGAACAACATGCTAAGGTCAAATGAAGGGATGATTTGAGGAGAATCACAATAAAAATAGATCACCTTATTTCAAACCAACATATATCCCAATTTACACAGTGGGGAGACTCAAGGATTTGGTAGAAATCTGAATGGGTTAGCTTGAATAAACCTGGGAAAACCTCAAGTTTACTTGAACATTATAGATGTTTTGTTTGGAAAAGATAATCTGCAAATATAAATACATTTTGTAATATCTTCATTCTATCCACTCTTAGAACAAGGAAAAAAATCTCATAAATACTGTAGGGGCAGGGGAGATGTCTCAGTGGTCAGGGCAGAGGACCAGAGTTCCGATCCTAGCACCCACATGGTGGCTCACACTACCTGCAATGAGCTCCAGGTGATCCTCTGGCCCCCATGAGGACCTGTACTCATGTGCACATACCCATACATCACACACACACACACACACACACATACACACACACAGATTAAAAATAAATCTAGGGGTTGGGGATTTAGCTCAGTGGTAGAGCGCTTGCCTAGCAAGCACAAGGCCCTGGGTTCAGTCCTTAGCTCTGGATAAAAAAATAAATCTAAAAATATTTTGGAACAACAAATAACGGTTTTAGAAGCTGATGGCTTTGTCTTTGTTTGCTTGCTTGTTTTGGAACAGGTCTCATGTAGCTCAGGCTGGTCTGGAACTCTCTCTATAGCTGAAGATAACCTTGAGTTCTGTTTTTTTCCAGACTGCCTCCTAAGTGCTGGCATTAAAGGTGTGCACCACCATGCCTGGCAGACTTTGAGTTCTTGATCTTCCTCTTTATATCTTCTGAGTAATTCACTTCATTATATGTTGTTAGCTTTAAGGAACAAGTAAGTGTCATTGGAATCTCTCTGTACTATAGATGTTTTAGTACATGAAAGTTGCTATGTTATATTGTGTAGTTAAAACTTTTTTACAAACATTTATTTATTTAGGTTTTTTTGTGGTGTGTGTGTGTGTATGTGGTGTGTGTGTGGTGTGTGTGTGTATGTGGTGTGTGTGGTGTGTGGTGTGTGTGTGTGTGTGTGTGTGTGTGTGTGTGCGCACGCGCGCGCTTTGAACTCCTGATCCTCTTGTCTCTATGTAAGTGCTGGGATTAGAGGTGTGTACCATCATATCCTCTTAAACACAGGAAAAGCCAATAAATTCACATGATGAAAGATACTAATTAAAACTATTTTGAGATGTCTTTTTATAATCAGATTGACAAAATTTCACAAAGTTTGATGACATACTGTGTGGATGAGATTGAGCGATAATAGGCAGTTTAATTTAGTGTAGGGATGTAAAATGGTGTGGCCAGTACAGAGCAAAATTATTACACCTACTGCCGAAGTTTCACGTACGTTTGCCCTTTAACCCAGAAATCACACTGATAGGAATTTAACCTAAAGATACATTTCAAAACTAAAATAAGGGTTGGAGAGATGGCTCAGCAGGTGAGAGCATTCTGATTTTACAGGGCACAGGCTTTGCTTCCTGACTCACAACCACCTGTAACTCCAGCTCCCAAGGGAACTGACACTCTCTGTTGTCTCTAAAAGTCACTGCACTCAAGTGCACATAACCATACTTGCATAATTAAAAAATAATAAAAATAAGCAAGCTTGGTGGTGCATACCTTTAATCTCATACTCTGGAGCAGAGGCAGGCAGATCTCTGTGAGTCTGAGGCCAGCCTGGTCTCTACAGTGAGTTTCAGGACAGCCAGGGCTACATAGTGAGATCCTGTCTCAAAGTAAATAAAAATTTAAAATCTTAAAAAAATAAATCTTTAAACACACACATATATATGTATCAGGTTATTAATTTCATTATTATTATTATTTGGATTTTTGAGACAGGTTTTCTCTATGTAACAACCCTGGCTGTCCTGGAACTCCCTCTGTAGATCAAGCTGGACTTGAACTCACAGAGATCCTTCTGCCTCTGCCTCTCACTTGCCACATCCAGCTCAGGATTCTTTTCTTTTTTAAAAAACATTTATTTAACTTATATATTTTATGTACATTGGTGAGAAGGTGTCAGATTTCCTGGAACTGGAGTTACGAACAGTTGTGAGCTGCCATGTGGGTGCTGGGAATTGAATCTGGGTTCTCTTAACCACTGAGCCATCTCTCTAGCTCCAGAATTATTTTCAACTGTGAAATATTGGAAATTATGTAACTGACAAATTATAGATGGCTGAACAGACTAAGATATGTGCATATACAATGGGATTGGTAAAACTGTTTTGAAAATGAAGATCCTTCTGAGTTGAAGTAGAATGATTTCTAGGATATATAATTTTTGCTTTTGATCATGTGGAAAAAACCATGTGATAGAAAAATCACAACATGTCCACATGGTTGGGCTTTCCCGGCGGACCACCTAGTTATTTCCGGTTCAAAATAGCCATTTCCAGGTCAGAACATCTCACGTGACTAGGACTCCGTGGCTTTACATGGTTGCGTAAAGCAGACACGGCCATGTAATCTACGCATGCGTGGAGTAGCCACATGCGGTCCTGTACGCTTATGTGGCTCACTCTTTAAAAAGCCGGCGCCATGTTGCACAGGTCTCTTCTCTTTTCTCCTCTCCTCCTCTCTCTCCTCTTCTCTCTCCTCTCCTCCTGTCTCTCCTCTCCTCCTGTCTCTCCTCTCCTCTCCTCACTCATGGGTGTGCTTCACACAGGCCTGTCACTTTTCCGTCCTCTTTAATAAAAACTCTTCTGTGGTCTTGTCGTGTTCAGGACGTGTTCCTCGCAGGGTAAGAGCGCCGATAAATAACTAACACTATGTCTTTATAAACAACAAAAAAGGATGAAAATAAATGAAAAAATGGCTGAGCAAGGAAAGAGCCGATTTCTGCAGGTTATTCTCAGAACTTCACAAATACACCACACACACACACACACACACACACACACACACACACACACACACAAGCATGCATGCACACAATTTAAAATGGTTAAAAAATAATTTTAAAAGATCTAGATAAGGAAGACCTTGGGTTTTTGAACATGTAGAAATTGACAGTTCACTAGAGCTAGAAATGTGTGAGCAACAGAGATATAAACTGAAGAATTCTTCAAAGACCTTGGGGAGCTTAGAATGAACAAACTCACTCCATTTAGGTAGAACAGAGTTCCTGCTCAACACTCAGATCAATTAAAAAAGGTCAAACTTAAGTAGCAGGGTTAAGTCAGCTCAAGGTAAAAGCTACCATAGACCAGTCCTAAGAAGCTTCATAAACACAAACACCATCTGAAAAGAAAATTGCTTCTCAGAGCAAACTTCACTCCTTCTTAATAAAGGCAGTCAGTCCAAACACCCAGCAATCTAACATTTACAATATATGTCACCCACTGACCAGACCAGCGTGTCACAGTCTCCCAAAAGAGAGTCTGGCGTGAGAACAGCATTGCCTGCTCCACCCTGAGATCACTCAGGTGTAAACCTCGTGGAGCACCAACCTCTGAAAGGAATACCCAGGACTTGATAAGCCTCCGGGAGCCAGGGAAGGAATGCTGAGAGATTAGAGACTGGATCTAGCAAGAGGCCAGACTATATTCATACTCTGTCTCCCCATCTAGTCCCGTCTCTTCATACGAATTCCTCCTTTATTAATACCCAGTGCTGATTAGCAGGCCAGTCCTTCCTGCTCCTGTTCTGTTTGTTTGTTTGTTTGTTTTCCAGAGATAGGGTTTCTCTGTGTAGTCCTGGCTGTCCTGGAACTTACTCTGTAGCCCAGGCTGGCCTCGAACTCAGAGATCCACCTGCGTCTGCCTTGAGTGCTGGGATGGATCGAAGGCGCCGAGCCACCACACCCTGCCCTGCTCTGTTTTTGTTCCCACTCACTTTGTTTCTGTTTTGAGACAAAGTCTCACTATGCAGCCCTGGCAGGTCTAGATCTCGCAGAGATCTGCCTACTTCTGTCTCCCAAATGCTGGAATTAAAGGCGTGTGCCACCATACTCAACATCTATCTTACCTTAATCTTTTTTTTAAAAAATCTTACTTTTAATAAACTTTTCCAATGATCATAGGCTGGCCATGTTTATGAGGTCTCTTCTGTCTCATCCTCCTAAGGCAGTGGTTCTCCCTCCACCTTCCTAATGCTGTGACCCTTTAGTACAGTGGTTCTCCACCTTCCTAACGCTGTGACCCTTTGGTACAGTGGTTCTCCACCTTCCTAACACTGTGACCCTTTAGTTCAGTGGTTCTCCACCTTCCTAACACTGTGACCCTTTAGTACAGAGTTCTCAACCTTCCTAATGCTGTGACCCTTTAGTTCAGAGTTCTCCACCTTCCTAACACTGTGACCCTTTGGTACAGTGGTTCTCCACCTTCCTAACACTGTGACCCTTTAGTTCAGTGGTTCTCCACCTTCCTAACACTGTGACCCTTTAGTACAGTGGTTCTCCACCTTCCTGACGCTGTGACCCTTTAGTTCAGAGTTCTCCACCTTCCTAACACTGTGACCCTTTAGTACAGTTCATCATGTTGTGGTGACCCCCAACCATAAACCTACTTCATTGCTACTTCATAGCTTTAATTTTGCTACTGTCATGAAACCTGATGTAAATATCTGATATGCGACCCCAAGGAGGTCACGACCACAGGTTTAGAACCACAGTCCTAAGGGCTAGGACTATTTTAGGTTACCTGATTGCATTTATTTACCTCTCTCTCTCCATTCTACCTTTAGCCAAAATCGTCTTGCTCTCATTCCCCTGACGCCTCTTCTATTTTCTTTTCCTCTTTGGTTTTCAAGGCAGGGTTTCTCTGTGTAGCCCTGGCTGCCCTGGAACTCACTCTGTAGACCAGGTTGGCCTCAAACTCACAGAGATCCGCCTGCCTCTGCCTCCTGAGTACTGGGGTTAAAGACATGTGACATTACCGCCTGGCCTATTTTCTTATCTGTTGTGGTGTATTTGTACACTGTGTGATGATATATTGCTGTGATTGGTTTAATAAATAGTTGAGTGGCCAATAGCTAGGCAGGAGGTATAGGTGGGACTTCTGTCCAGAGAGAGGAAGTAGGAGGAGATAATTGAGGTGCAGAGGAGACACCAGTGAGACATGGAGGGAGTCGGACATACAGAGTGAAAGAAGGCAAAAAGCCACATGGTAAAAAGTAGATTGATAAAAGTAGGCTAATTAAGTTATAAGAGCTAGTGAATAGGGCTGGAGAGATGGCTCAGAGGTTAAGAGCACCAGCTACTCTTCCAGAGGTCCTGAGTTCAATTCCCAGCAACCACATGGTGGCTGATAACCATTTGTAATGAGATCTGGCGCTCTCTTCTGTATACTAAATAAATAAATTTAAAAAAATAACTTAAAAAAAAGAGCTAGTGAATAAGCCTAAGCTAAGGCCAAGCTTTCTTAATTAGTAAGAAGTCTCTGTGTCATTATTTGGGAGCTGGCTGGAGGGACAAAAAAGGACTCCTTACACTTATTTAATTTCCATCCTTTTCTCTATCAATCCAATACTATTCACTAGGCCTACCCAGCTTTCCCCCGTTTCCACTCATAAATATTGTTCTGTCACTTTACTTCTGAAAATAACTGGCCCTTAAGAAATAATTGGTGAATTTTTTACACTTACTGATGTATGTATGTGTGTACACATGTGTGCATTTGTGAGTGTGTGCTCCACAATGTGCAAATCAAACTTAGAGGACAACTTGTGGGAGTCAATTCTCTCTTTCCACTGTGGGGTCCCAGGGATTGAACTCAGGTAACCAGGCTCGGTGGCAGGCCCATTTACCCACTGAGCCATTTTGCTGGCCCAGAAGTGATTTAAAAAATTGACTATTATTGTATATTCATAGTGGGTGGGTCTTTTGAGAGTGACCTTTGTAGATGAAACTCTACTCTTAGGAGAGTGCTGGGGATCAAGCCTGGTTACCTGAACACCAGTTCTAGCTGATGAAAATGTTACCTCAACCCACTACAATCTAGTCCCTCTTGAATACTGAAAACACTTCCAGTGAGAGAATAAGAATGGTAATGTTTAAGTCCCAAAACAGAAACACAAGAAATAAGAAAGACCAAGGCAATATGACCTCTCCAAAGAGTACCAACCCCACAGTGATGGCTTCCAATGGTAGTGAATTAAATGAAATCTCAAAGAATTCAAATGATTGTAAGTATGGACAAAGAGAGCAAAAATGAACCCCTGCATGAATCCCAAGAGAACACAAAGGAATAGCTGAATGAAATAAGGAAGTCATCACAGGACATGAATCTGGAATTTAATAAAGAGAAATATGAATAAAAACCAAACTGAAATACCAGAGATGAAAAATTCAATAAGTCAAAGTGTTCCATGAAAAGCCTCAACAATAGACAAGATGAAGGGAGGGGGAACGTGAAGGCTTGCAGACAAGGGACAAGAATTAGAATCCAGACATTGAAAAACATAAAATGATGAAAAGTTTAAGTGGGGCACCGAGCTATGGGGATAGAATGAAAAGGCCAAATCTAGGGACTGTAGGCAAAGAAGAAGAATTTCATGTTAAAGGCACGGGGAAAATATTTTTAATAAAATCATAGTAGAAACATTTCCCAAACCTAGGGGGAAAGATGACCATTCTGGTGCAGGAGGCATTTAAAACACAAAACAGACAAGGTAGAAGAGAACATCTCTACGTTATAATACAGTTCAGAGGCTAAACACACAGTGCCAAGACAGCATACGGGAAACTGCAAGAGAGAAACACCAAGTCACACATAAAGGCAGACCCAACAGAGTAACAGCAGACCGCTCAACAGAAACACGAAAGGCTAGGAGTCGGGAGCTGTGCAGCCTAGTCTCGATCTGCATATGACGACTTGTCCAACAGGTTCCCTTGGGGCAAGGCACCCGTGGAAAGGACTCTCACTTGGCAAGGACCAGCAGTCCACAGGACAGCGTAGGAATTTACAGAGTTCATGCATCTTTTGACTCTTTTTCTCTCTCATGTTGGTGATTCTTTGGTTCCTTGAATGGTTTTTAGTTTTACTTTGTAGCTGTAATTTTCCCTGGAAATTCTCTTCTTTCTTAAATATTTTTTCCCTAAGATCCAGCAGGGGTCTAATGCTTCTCAAATCTCTTATCTGTAATTACTAACTACAACTCCTAATCCTGGGAACTTTTCTGAATCAATACAGATAGGTATACATACATACATACATACATACATACATACATATGTATATATACACACACACATGTATGTGTATATATGTATATATATATACATATACATATACACACACACACACACACACACACACACATATATATATATATATATATATATATATATATATATATGAAAACAACACTTGGAACATTAGCCATGTCTCACAATTCTGGAAAGGAGAGTAAGGCATGCATACACAGAGTAGGGAAAAATCCTCAGGAATACATAGTGCCAACTGTTGAGAGTAAGTTCCCTGGACACCAAGCATATAGACTCGATGGTAGGATCTGGTAGAAAAGATGCAATGCAAAGTATGGGATGAATATGAGAGGACTGAGCAGACGCCATAACAGGCTGCTCAGTCTTCTCTCAGAAGTCAGGCCTCCATTTCAGTTTCCTGAGACTGAACAAGCAGTTTCTGAAAGAGCCACGAACAAAGGGCAATCAATCTCCACACTCCTGACAACAGGACAAGGAGGCCTGGTATGTGTAGTATCAGGTCAGGCCATGCCTGAGCCACAGTCAGCATGCTCAAGGTAATAACCAAATATGGACAAAGCCTGGGACTTGTCCAGGCCTGCCCCAAAATGGAAAACTGTAGCCCTGACCAGTCCCTGACTAGCCCTAGCTAATTAGAATGTACTAATATTATCACCACTTGCTTAAGCCAAGCATACCTAAAATGACCTAGCTGCTCTAGGACTCCCCTTGGCTGTGCTTTAGAGGAGCCCACAAGCTTCTCTCAGGGTCACCGCCATCTTGCCTTTGTGCAGGATGGCTGGTCCCAGTATGCTGGAATAAAAACGCTCTTGCTGATTGCATACATGGACGGTGGTCTTTTGTGAGACTTCTCCAGACAGATCTGTTTTTACCAGACACAGGAGCTTATATTGGTGGAAGAAGGATGGTGTAGTGAGATGGGAAAAGAGCGCCTTATCAAAGTCTGTCTTACAGAGAGACTGAGACATGGAATCCACTTGTAGAAAAGGGAACTGTATAAAAGCACATCTTGAAGCTATGAAGGAACTGTTTGGATTTGAATATTGTTGTCCTTAAATCATTGTACCCATGTCTGTTACTTTCTAACTTTGTAATCACAAGTAGCTGCCAGCTGACATACGTGCTGTGAGATCAGGATGTGTCTGGCTCCATATTTAGTTAAGCCTGCAAAAATGTTCATTTCACAGGGGTCAAGGAAACAACCAATCAAGAATACATTACATTTTGGGGCTAAAGAGATGGCTCAGAGGGTAAGAGCACTGGCTACTCATTCAGAGGACCTGAGTTCAATTCCCAGCACCCACATGGCAGCTCACAACTGTCTGTAAGTCCAATTCCAGGGGATCTGACACCTTCACACCAATGCACATAAGATAAACTTAAATAAATTGTTAAAAAAGAGTACATTACATTTTTAGACATACACACTGAATACAAATACACCCAGTTTCATAAAACAAGTGCTACTAAACATAAAGTCACAGTTTAACCCCAACACAATAGTGTGTGACTTCAATTCTCAACTCTCATCAGTAGACAGGTCACCCTGACAAAGACAGAGGAGCATCTGAGTTAGATGATGTCTGAGTTAAGGATTCTATGGCTGTGAAGAGACACCATGACCATGGCAACTCTTATGAAGGAAAACATTTAATTGGGGGTGGCTACAGTTTCAGAGGTTTAGTTCCTTATCATCATGGCGGGACATGGTAGTGGCACACAGGCAGACATGGTGCTGGAAAGGAGCTGAGGGTTCTACATCTTGATCCGCAGGCAGCAGAAGGAAACTGTGCTGGCTGGATTTGAGCTTATAAGACCTCAAAGCCCACCTCCATAGTGACGCACTTCCTCCAACAGGGACACACCTACTCCAACAGGACCATGCCTCTTAATAGTACCACTCCCTATGGGCCAAGTACTCAAACACGTGAGTCTATGGGGGCCATACCTATTCAAATCACCACAGATGACATCAGAACAAACCACCCACAGAATGTTCTGCCCAAACACTGCCTAATATACCTTCTTCTCAAGTGCCCATGGAATTTTCTCTAAAATGGATCATGTACTAGGCTATAAAGCAGATTTTAACAAATACAGAGAAACTGAAATACATTCTTGTATTCTATCTGACCACAATGGATAAAACTAGAAATCAAGGGACTCGAGAGATGACTCATCAATTAAGAGGACTTGTTGCTCTTGCAGAGGACCTGAGTTTGATTCTCAGCACCCACATTGTTGGGGGGGGGGCATAGCCACCTGCGTCCAAGCTTTAGGGGATCCAGCTTTCTGTTCTGGGATCCACAGGCATCTGTAAACATAAGTGCACATGCAGCACACACACAAACATATTAATAATAATGATAAAAAATTAAAAACCTATCCTCCAAAATCCGCACCAAGAGGAACAATAGAACATCACAAACTCATAGAGATCAAACAACACTACTGGATAGCGCGTGAGCCACTGAAGAAACCAAGCAAGAAAAAGCTCCTAGATTTAGCCGGGGCAAGTTAGACACTGTCTCAAACAAACAAACAAAGAAGCAACAATCCTAGAACTGAATGAAAAGGCAACACAACACAACACATCAAACCCTACAGAGTACAATGAAAGGAGTCCTGAGAAGGAAGGTCACCGCTATAAGAGCCTGCATTAAAGAATCAAATAGGGGCTGGAAAGATGCTAAGGAGTTCAGAGCGATTGCTGCTCCACTGGGGGACCTGAGGTTGGTTCCCGGTCCCCATGTCAAGCAGCCCAAACCCCAAATTACTGGACAGAAAGAATTAATTATAATCAGGGCAGAAATGATGAAAATGAAATGAACGGAACACAAAGAACCAATGGAGCAAAGAGTCGGTTCTTTGAAAAGATAAACAAGATAAACAAACCCTTAGCCAAACTACCGAAAGGAAGAGAGATCACTCAAATTGTTAAAATTAGAGATGAAAAGGGTCATTACAACAGATGGCAAAGAAATTTAGAAGATCATTAAGATGATGAAACTTTTAGAAGGAAATCTAAAAGAAAAATCTTTAGGACTTGAGACATTTGAGCAGTTCTCACCAAAAGCATGCTCTATCGAGACATAGATTCATAAGGGAAACATGTCATAAATTGGACTTCATTCAAATGAAAAGCTATTTACACACACACACACACACACACACACACACACACACACACACACACAGAGTTTATGGATTTTTAGAAATCACCAGACTTTTCCAGAGAGCTGTACCATTTTGGCTCCCACCAGCAGTATTAGACAGATCAAGTTTCTCCACATTCTCATCAGATTTGAAACTGTCCACCGGGTTTTAAACAGCCCAGTGAGTTCTTGTAGCTTTCATTTCATAGCTACACTAGGCTAGTGGCACTGGGAATTCGGTTTCTCAGCCGCGTGTTTTCTTCAGAGAAGCTTGACTTTTGGCCATTTTCTATTTTGTTTTTGTTTTTTTTTTTTATTGGAAAGACAAAGTAAACAGTTTTATAATGACTTTCTGTGCACACAAAATGCTGTTTCATCATATCCACCCCCTCTATTGCTAACTGAATTTTAGAAATTATTATAAATTTTGAATTTTTAGAGGTGTTTGGATATGCTAGAGATGAGTTCTTTGTCAGATAAATTTTTCAAATTAAATAAAATTTTATTTTTATTTTATGTGTATGAGTGTTTACCTGCATGTATGCTTTCCTGGTACCTACAGAGGCCAGAGAAGGGAACTAGATTACTGGGGACTGTAGTTACAGATGGCTATGAGCCAACATGTGGGGTTTGCAAGAGCAACAAGTATTCTTAACCACTGAACCAGCTCTCCAGCCCCCATCAAAAAATTTCAAGTTTTTTTGTTTTTTCATGTGTGTGATGTCCATGTTTATGTATGGTGTGTGTGTGTGTGTGTGTGTGTGTGTGTGTGTGTGTGTGTGTGTGTTTGTGTTTATGTGTGTGTGTATGTGTGTGCGCGCGCGCGTGCTGTGTGTGCATGTATAGGTCATGGAGTGATAAAGAAATTGTCCTTAGTTGCTCTTTCAGTTCTATGGGATAATGCTCTTGTACACTGGTTTAATAAAATGCTGATTGGCCAGTAGCCAGGCAGGAAGTATAGGTGGGGTAAGCAGACTAGGAGAATGCTGGGAAGAGAAAGGGCTGAGTCAGGAGTCACCAGCCAGACACTGAGGAAGCAAGATGACAAGGCAGAATTGAGAAAAGGTACCAAGCCATGTGGCTAAATATAGATTAAAAACTTATGGGTTAATTTAAATGTAAGAGCTAGTCAATAATAAACCTGAGCTAATGGCTGAGTAGCTATAAATAATATTAAGCCTTTATAAATGGCTGCGAGTCCTCAGGAGGCCAGGCAGGCCCGAAGAAACCCTCCAATTACATTTCATCTTATTTATTTATTTATTTATTTATTTATTTATTTATTTATTTATTATTTTTTATTTTTCGAGACAGGATTTCTCTGTGTAGCTTTGGTGCCTGTCCTGGATCTTGCTCTGTAGACCAGGCTGGCCTTGAACTCACAGAGATCCACCTGCCTCTGCCTCTGGAGAGCTGGGATTAAAGGCGTGTGCCATCACCACCTGGCTGGCTACTCTTTCATCTTATTCTTTGAGGCAGGATCTCTCAGTTGAACCCCAAATTCACGAATAATGACCATGGTCTTGCTAGCCAGTTTACTCCGAGGCTCTTGTGAAGGTGTACTTACAGGAGAGTCACAATGCCCACCCAAGGTGCAATCTATCATATCCACAAAGCAAATAAAGAAGGGATATGAACATTTAACAAATGTAGAAAAGCATTTGCCAAAAGTTAATATTCATTTGTTCATTACAAAAAAACCCTCAACAAACCAAAAAGTGAAACATCTCCAATCAGCTGGAAGGTGTCTATGGATTAAAACCAAAAGCTTTCTCTTAGAAAACATCAGAAACAAAGGAAGGAAGCCCACTTACACCATTCCTACCTAAGTTTGCCCTGAAATTCTTAGCTAACACAACTGGACAAGAGAAAGAAAGGGGTAATGGAAAAAGGATAAAATAAAATGTCTATTTGTTTGCAGAGAACGTGTTTGGTGTTTAGAAATCCTAAGAAACTGTCTTAGCTGGAGTTTCTGTTGCTGTGAAGAGACACCATGACCACAGCAACTCTTATAAAGGAAAACATTTAGCCGGGTGGTGGTGGCGCACGCCTGTAATCCCAGCACTCGGGAGGCAGAGGCAGGCGGATCTCTGTGAGTTCGAGGCCAACCTGGGCTACAGAGCTAGTCCAGGACAGGCTCCAAAGCTACAGAGAAACCCTGTCTCAAAAAAACCAAAACTAAAAAAAATTAAAAAAAATAAAGGAAAACATTTAATTGGGGTGGCTTACTTACAGCTCAGAGGTTTAGTCCCTATGGTGGGACATGGTGGCGTGCAGGCAGACATGGTGCTGGAGAAAGAGCTGAGAGTCCTACATCTTGCAGACAAAAGGAAGTGGTGTGCCTTGCTGGGCTAGGTATCTTTAAGAGACCTCAAAGCCTCCCTTCACAGTAACACACTTCCTCCAACAAGGCCACATCTACTCTACTCCACAAGGCCATACCTCTTAAAAATGCTGCTGCCTTTGGGGGCCATTTTCTTTCAAACTGCCACAGAAACCTGCTGTCTCAGTCATAGCTCTGCTCCTGTGCAGAGGCACCATGAAGAAGGCAGCTCTTATAAAAGAAAGCATTTCACTGGGGGCTTGCATATAGATTATAGTCCATTTTCATCATAGCGGGAAGCAGACAGGCATGGCACTGGAGCAGTAGCTGAGAGCTTTACATCCTCATCCACAGGCAGAGAGAGAGAGAGAGAGAGAGAGAGAGAGAGAGAGAGAGAGAGAGAGAGAGAGAGAACTGGCTTGGTATGGGGTTTTGAAACCTCAAACCCCACCCCCAGTGACACACCTACCCCAGTAATCCTTCCCAAACAGTCCCACTAAGCAGGGACCAAATAGCCTGTGAGGGCCAATTTCACTCAAACTGCCACATCTACCAAAACTGCCGCTAGAATAATTCATTATTTTATTAAGAGTCCAGGTCCAAGGTATGCTGGTTAATTTTTGTTAACTTATCACAACCTACAGTCAGTCATATGGGAGGAGGAAACTTTAATTTAAGGACATGCCCCCCATATAGGTAAGTCTACGGGGGCATTTTCTTCATTAATGGTTGATGTGGGAGCGCTAACTCACTATGGGTGGTGCTACCCTGGGCAGGCTCTGGGTTTATGAAGAGCAGGCCAGTTAGCCACACCCTCTATGGTTTCTACTCCAGGCCCTGCCTTGGCTTCCCTCAACCAGGAACCTTGGCGTATAAGTGGAAATGAAGCCTTTCCTCCCCAAGGTGGTTCTGGTCAGTGTTTTATCACAACAAGAAGTAAAGTAAGAGATAAGGTTTTAAAAAATATTAATTACATTTCTCCTTAAAGATGCACATTTTATTAATTCTTTTAGAATTTTATTTACGCATATACAGTACTTTTATCATATTCAACCCACTCCTCCCTCTGACTCCTCATACTTGTGTCCTGTCCCCTCCCCTCGCACCCTCCAAAAGTCATGTTCTCCTTTTTATGTGTTTTTTTCCTTCATAAAAACCAACTGTTATTCTTAGTTCATACCTAACACAAACATCAACTCAAAACTGATCAGATACCATACTATAAACAGTAAAACTACAAAACTCCTAGAAGAGAATATAGACGGAAATTGTATTTTCAGTGTGCATAGACTTCTTAAATAGGACATGAGAAATACAAACCAAGGGGGCTGGGAGTGTAGCTGGGGGTTAGGCTCTTTTCTGTCGTGAATGAGGCCCCGGGTTTGATTCCCAGTTCTTATTTTATTCATAATGAATGTTTGAGTAGGTTGGGGCTTTATCAAAACCACAGCTTCTCTTCTGAGTACTCCTAATGGAATGAAAATACAAGTCTCCATCTAGGAGAAGGGGGGGGCTACCCATTTGTCTGTGGGAGGCCCACTCCCACTTTTCCCCCAGGGTACTCTTGAGGAGCGAGGAATGAGAAATCTTTAGATAGGATGATAGAGGGAAGAGAAACAGATAGAAACAAAGAATAGCCTCTCCAGGGTCTGGATCCTTATCCACTGGCCAAAAGCTTCCACGGGAATCTTTTTCTGGCCTGTTTTCCTCGAGGTATTTTTTCATGACTCTGACTCTTCCCCAGAAGTTTGCATCCATAGTGCCATGGCTGGAAAACCAAGGACATAGCTCCTCTGTCTTGTTGCTTATCTCATCCTAAGCCTTTTCTACACTATATTCCTATATTCTACTTTGTACTTTTTCCTTAATTTTTATAGAAAGAAACTGAGAGAGAGAGAGAGAAAGAGAGAGAGAAAGAGAGAGAGAGAGAGAGACAGAGAGAGAGAGACAGAGAGACAGAGAGAGACACACAGAGAGAGAGAGACCTAGATAGAGAGAGAGAGACACTCGCTGAAGCCTAACTTTTCACTTTGGTATTTTTTTCAGCCGCCTTACTTTTTCTATACTCCTGAAAATAGAATACCCCCATTTTCATTATACTCAAAAACCAGACATGCCCAACTGCTTCCTATGGGCCTCCCACAGAGAAGACACTCATAAAACCCACATGAGCAAATGAAGTCACACATGGAATACATTTTTTAAAAGTTTCGTAATTCGCCAGGTGGTGATGGCACACGCCTTTAATCCCAGCACTCGGGAGGCACAGGCAGGTGGATCTCTGTGAGTTCAAGGCCAGCCTGTGGTGACATATTGTGCACCCCAATAAAGTTTGACAGAGAATCAGAGGACAAGAGTCAGCCACTAGATTAGACATAAAGGCCAGATAGTGGTGGCACACACTCTTAATCCTATCACCCGGGAGGCAGAGATCTGTCTGGATCTCTGTGAGTTCAAGGCCATTATAGAAACAGAGCCAGGCAGTGGTGGCACACACCTTTCATCCCAGTACTGGGAAGCACATACGTCTTTAATCCCAGGAAGTGATATCTGGGCAGAGAAAGGTATATAAGGCGTGAGGAAACAGGAACTAAAGCAGTTCAGCTAAGGCCCTATTGGATGAGGACTCAGAGGCTTTCAGTCTGAGGAAACAGAATCCGCTGAGGAGTCGGTGAGGTGAGGTTGCTCTGCTTTTCTGATCTTTCAGATTTCACCCCAATATCTGGCTCCAGGTTTTTTACTAAAAGACCATCTAAGATTTGAACAATACCAGCTTGGTCTACAGAACGAATTCCAGGACAGCCAGGATTGTTAAACATAGAAATCCTGTCTCAAAAAAACAAAAAATAAACAAATAAAAAACCAAGCAAACAAAAAATGCTCACAATTCAATTTTAAGAAGACAATCAACTAAGTTAAAGGGAAGTGAAAATTTTGAGCTGAAAGCCCAAGAAAACATAACAGGGAAATGCACTTAGTATCTTTAGTCAATAAGAAAACACTAGGGCTGGAGAGATGGCTCAGAGGTTAAGAGCACTGACTGCTCTTTCCAGAGGTCCTGAGTTCAATTCCCAGCACCCACATGGCACCTCACAACTGTCTGTAACTCAAGGATCCAACACCTTTACACAGACATACATGCAGGCAAAACACCAATGCATGCAAAATAAATAAATGAATGTTTAAAAAAGAATGAGGAAACACTAACTGAAAATGCAACAGAGAGCACTGGATATTTACTAGAATGAGTACAATGTAAGAGTTGGCCATGGACGTACTGGTGATGGCAGGAAGCAGAATTCTTTGTATGTTTTCAGTAGGACTGTAAAGTGATTCTACAGTTTTGAAAATAGTTTTACAGTTTCTTATAAAGTTAAGTGCGTACTTCTCTCATGTCAGTAGGCTATCCTGCTTTTGTCATTGTTGCTATTACTTTTTGAAGATTTATTTATGTATCTTATGTAAATGAGCGCTCTATTTGCATGTATGCCTGCACGACAGAAGAGGGTATCAGACAGAAGTGGGCATCAGATCCCATTACAGATGGTTGTAAGCCACCATGTGGTTGCAGGGAATTGAACTCAGGACCTCTGGAAGGGCAGTCAGTGCTCTTAACCACTGAGCCATCTCTCCAGCCCCAACTGCTATTATTTCGGAGAGAGGTTCCTGTAGCACAGACTGGCCTTGAACTTGCTTTGTAGGTGAGAATAAGCATCAACCCCCATCCTTCCACCTTCACCTACCAACTTCTTGGATTACTGGCATGTGTCACTATGCTAAGCTTACACCCTGCTTTTGTGTACTTATTTGAGAGAATACACACACACACACACACACACACACACACACACACACACACACACACAGAGAGAGAGAGAGAGAGAGAGAGAGAGAGAGAGAGAGAGAGAGAGAGAGCTATCTGCATATAGGTGTCAATACCACTTTAAGGCACAAAGCACCGAAATTGGAAGAGCTCAGATGTTATTAGCAGTGGAATGGACACACTGGGTTCCCACATGATGCAATACTGAACAGCAATGTAAAGAAGCAAACTGCTGATAAATACAACACCACAGGTGAATTTCAAAATCACGGAGAAAAGGACAGTGCACACAAAAGAAGCATGTGCTATGAAATCCCTTCTAGGGAAATTCTGAAAGAGGCAGAGCTGATTTATAACGGCCTGTCAGTCATTGCCTGGAGCTGGGGATGAGGGGAATCAATTGCAAAGGGCTGGAAGGGGACGTCTGAAGGTTACAGAAATGGATGACGTGTTTATTGTGACCGTGGTTACACAGATGTATAGAATTACACAGTTCGGTGAACTGCACAATTTTAAGAGGTAACTTTTAATGTACATAAGTTATGCTTCAATAAAACCAGTGACTCTTAAAGGCAAAGTATACAACAGTCCATCCTGGCTGTCCAGTCCTTTACACAACACCACAGGGCTTTAAATATATCTGTGTGAGCTGAAACTGTGGAAATTAATCTTAATAATCAATGGGAAGTGTATGATTGTTCTGTAACCTTGTAACATTTTTGCTAAAACCTTGAAAACTCTTATTGTTGGTTATAAATTGATATGGAAATAAAAAACAGTTAAATGAATATTTATTTAATGTGGTGCAATATTTTAAAATTAAGACTATTGAAGAGTAAAAGGCTATTTATAATAAGGAAGGAGGATCTTTTCTAAGGTAAGCTGTCACATTCTTTCTGCATTTGGATTAACTTACAACATTTATCCATTTAACTTTCAATGTTGTGAGCTTTCTCTGAGCGCCCCTTTAATTAGAAGGTTTGTGCTTGTGGGATTTCCCTGGGAGTAGCTTCATCCTTCCTGTCCCAGCTGCTTTCCCCATTCATGTTTATATATTCAGCCTTACTAAGCTTTGGCTCTGTGTGTGTGTGTGTGTGTGTGTGTGTGTGTGTGTGTGTGTGTGTGCACGCGCGCGTGCGCATCTGAGCATGCACACACTCTTGGGAGCTAGAGAATGTCAGCTGTCTTGCCCTATACCTCTCTGTCTTACTCCTTTGAGGTAGGCTTTCTCACTGAACCTAGTGATACGCTGGTGGCTGGCACGTTCCAGTGGTTCTCTTGCATGACCTTATCCCCAGCACTGGAATTACAACCATTTGAGTGACAGCGCCAGTTACCCAGGTGCCGGGACCTGAACTCAGGTCCTCATACTTGCCCAGCAAGCTCTTAACCACAGAGCCATCTCTCCACCCTGAGATTTTAAAATCTACCCAAGCCTGGTCATTTGCCGTATCCATGTGTCCTCTGCATAACAAACAGTAATGCCAGCACCAGTTGTCACTACAGCATTTCCTACCTACATTGTGTCTGGAGATACTCAAAGCCAGCATGGCAGCATTCCCACGGACAGCTCCTTCCTCTATAACTCCATCACGTTCAGCTCCAATTTCACGGACAGCACCACTGCTTTCCTTTATTGACTTTAATAGTACTGTAAAAATGCCAGGTGGGGCCCCTGGGGCTGGAGAGATGGCTCAGTGCTTTTCCAGAGGATAAAGTTTTGGCTTCCAGCACCACAGCAGGTAACTCCAGTCCCAGAGGGATCCAACACCTTTTCTGGCTACTATGGGCATTGCATGCATGTGGTGCACACACACTCATACAAATAAAAATAAATAAAATTCCCCCCAAAATTTAATGCCATGTCACCAGGAGACAAAGAGGCACCACAGTGAGAGGCTCTGTTGCCTGTGCATGAATAAATTAGCATGCACACTGACACTGACATAGCAATCACTGACAGGCATTGGAAGAACACATGTAACTGGTCACTGTCTCTTAACTCATCTGTTATCTACAAAGCAGTTGTGCAGTGAAGGGCTATCAGCAAAGTCAGAGCTGTATATATTTTCTCGGGGCTTATATATCACTGAACTATGTTTAGGGGTTGGTGTTATTTCAACTGTAGTAAGTTTTTTTAGTTACTTCAAAGCCAGGTCTGTTGACTTTGTACAATGAGAGGAAGCAAAAATGTAAACACGTGGTTTTTTTTTTAAAAGATAAATATAAGGAGGTAAATCAGAAATGAATGGAGTCATCTACAGTATGTGGTACATATGAGATAGAAGGGACAAGGAAGAAGTGATAATCTCTGTGTACTCTGTTTTTTTAAGATTTATTTTTATTTTAAGTGTTTGCTTGAATGGATGCTCTGGGACCATTGTGAGCACAATGTGGTTGCTGGGAACTGAACTCCTGTTCTCTGGAGGAGCAGCCAGTATCTTAACCACTGAGCCATCTCTCCTGTGTCTGTATTCTTATTTTCATGCTTTGACTTTAACTACATTAACATTTTACATATTCAAATAATACAAATCCGGGCTGGGGGGTGTGGTCCAGTTGGCAGAGTGCCTGTCTAGTGCATAGGAAGCCCTGCTTTCTAGCTCCATACCACATAATGCCCAGTGTGGCAGCACACATCTGTGATTCTGGCATTCAGGCAGAGGCAGAAGGATCAGAAGTTCAAGGTCATACCTGATTATGAGCCAAATCTGAGGACAGTCTAGACCACAAGAGACCTTGTTTAACAGAAACAAGGGGGCTGGAGAGATAGCTCAAGGGTTAAGAGAACTGGCTGCTCTTCCAGAGGACCTGAGTTCAATTCCCGGCACCCACATGGCAGTTCACAACTGTCTGCAACTCCAGTCCCAGGAGATCCAACACAGACACACATGTAGACAGAACATTCATTCACATAGAATAAAAATAAAAAGTTAAAATTTTTAAAAAAAATTCCCAATACCAAAAAACTCAAACAGCAGCTGTAACAACATGAACAAACACAAAAACAAATCAATAAGAACATGGAAAAACTCTAAAACTGCATATCAACTACACAGATACACTTAACTTTACTTCAAATGAACTGTAGAACAATACTACAATCATTGAGCACAGGACTCTGCACATCCCCTCAGTTTAAAGGCAACCAATTACAAGCAGACTTGAACCTTACAGGATGATTTTTCTCATTGGCATGGGTGTGGCAATTCAGAAACTCCTTTCTGTATCTACTGGGATTGAGCAAAGTGAGATTAAGTTCATGATGTTGACAGTCATGCTCTCACTGCTGGGAAAGAAAGTCTGGAGGAAAGGGGGAAGGGCAAGAAGAACCCAAATGGCGGCCATCAGTATGATGCTGTCATCTCAAGAGTGTGCAGGGACAGATGGAGATGTGGTCCTGTTTGGGTGTGCTTTCTAGATCCGTCTATTGAGAAAGCCTAGAAACAGTGACAGACCACCATGAGTGAGTATACAGCACCTAGGCCTTAAGGACTATTCCCTACCAAAAAGAAGCAGGAATGCTCAGATACAAGTACAACAGTCTTTCTCAGTATTGAACAGGCAGAGTACAAGATGAGCCTGGAATATCTTCTTATAGCTGAAAAGAAGAAATAGCTCAGGAAGAATGATGCCAGCGTGACAAAGGGACACAGGGACCAGCTTGAGGAGGTTCTTATGGGCAAAGCCAGAGCAATTTGAGATCAAAATAAAAAAACAGCAGAAATGGAATACACCTCGCTGAACCCACACACAACACGAATAAACAAGAGAGAAGTTCCTTCTTACAATATAACAACAACCAAAATGCAGAAAATGATGCTAAGTGGAATGAAAACCGTCTCTCCTGAGAGTGGGCTGGACCAAGTGACTTTGTTTTAATGATCTGAATGTATTTAAAGCAACACATGTCAAATTGGGGCTTACATAAAGATTGCGGCATCCATCACACTGTCCTCCTCTGGCTCTCTCCTTTACTTGTTCTGATGGAAGCTGGCTGTCACAATGGAGCTGCTTTACAGACAGTTCACATAACAAGAAACTAAGGCAGAGCTCCAGCTAAGAGGCAGTAAGGAACATGGGGCCTCCTTCCAACAACCTGAAAGGAACTGACGTTTGTTGATAACCATTCGAGGAAATTGTCCAAAGTGATGTCTTGATTGCAGCCTTGTTACAGTTTGAGGGAGAGGCTCCTACAAAGCAAACCTAGGTCATGACCACAAAGCTAAGGCCACAGTAAATGTTTTAAGATGCCCATTTTACATATTGTGTGGCAGGGCAATGGATAACTAATAGACCACTTCCCTTAATGCCTAATTTAAATATAACCGCAAGAAAACACTCAACAAACACAAAGGCATCTTGTATAACAAATGGCTTACAGTCTTTAGAATCTTGATTTTATATACCAAAAGAAAGCCTAGGAACTAACTGTTTCAGATTAAAGTGGACTAAAGACACACAATGACTAAATATAACATATAATCCTGAGCTCAAACTTAAAAAAAAAAAAAAAAAAGCATAAAAATCATGGTAAGGGGCTGGGGAGATGGCTTGGTGGATAAAGTGCTTTCTTTTAAATGTAATTTTTGAAGTTTTAATTTAACTTCTCTGCCCCCTCTGTGTTTGTGTGTGTGTGTTCAGTGTGTGTGTTCGAGGTCAGAAGAAAACTCTTCCTTCCACAATGAGCCAGGGGCTCTTGTTGTTCCTACCATTGCATAGCAGATTCCAGGCTAGTTGGTCTGGGAGCTCCCAGCCGATTTTCCTCTGTGCCTCCCATCTCACTTATAGACTGTTGGGTTTACAGCTGTGCTTTTAATGTGAGTGCTGAGGTTCAAATTTAGTTCATCAGGCTTGTTGTACCTCAAATGCCCTTACCTGCTGAGCCATCTATCCCACCCCAGGTAAACTATTTTCCATACATCTGGACCCCCATCATCCATGAGGTTTGTTTGTTTGTTTGTTTATTTATTTATTTATTTATTTATTTATTTATTTTCGAGACATGGTTTCTCTGTGTAGCTTTGCACCTTTCCTGGAACTTACTTGGTAGTCCAGGCTGGCCTCTAACTCACAGAGATCCGCCTGGCTCTGCCTCCTGAGTGCTGGGATTACAGGCGTGCGCCACCACTGCCCGTCCTTTGCCCATCCCTTTTATTTTAAGTATTATTGTTTTTTTGTTTGTTTTTGTTTTTTTAGCTGAGGATGGAACCCAGGACCTTGTGCTTGCTAGGCAAGCGCTCTACCACTGAGTTAAATCCTCAACCCATCCATGAGGTTTATAAGCCTACCCTTTGTGGGCAGAAATAAGCAATCTTGGAGGCTTGCTGGCCAGCCAGTCTTGTCAAAAATGGTGAGTTCCAGGTCCAGTGAGAGACTCTTAAAAAATAATGTGGAAAGCAAGGAACACCCTTACCCGCCCTCTCGTATGTACAAATATGCCACACACATATTGAAAATCATAAATATTGGGTTACAGAGATGGCTCAGCAGATAAAGCAGTTGTTCTCCAAGAGGACCCAATTCAGTTCCCAGCAACCACATGGCCGCTCACAGCTGTCTGTGACTTCAGTTCCAGGGGATCCAATACCTTTGTCTGACCTCCTCGGGGACCACGAATGCACACAGCACACACACACATATGTGCATGGAAAACACATAAAATAAAATAAATCTTTAAAAGTAAAAACGAATAAGTAAGTAAATAATGGTAAAATTTCAATGTAGATTGTAGACGAGGCAATCATATTATATCAACATCATTTTCTGGCTTTTATCACTGAAATGTGATTATTTAAAAGAATATCTTTGTTCTTAGGAAATACACAACAAAATACTGAGGAATAGGAAAGAATAATATCTACAACCTAGTCTCAAAAGGCTCATAAAATGATGTATATAGCTGGGCGGTGATGGCACATGCCTTTAAACCCAGCACTTGCGAGGCAGAGGCAGGCAGATCTCTGTGAGTTTGAGGCCAGCCTGGTCTACAGAGTGACTTCCAGGACAGCTAGGGTTGTTACATAGAGAAACTTTGTCTCAAAACCAAAAAAGAATGTACATATACACACATGCATATGTAAGCACACATACATAAAACACATATCTATCCTTACACCCCCTGTATATATAGTTGGCCCTCTGTATCTGTGAGGTTCTCCATGTGTAAGGCCAATCAACTGCATATCAAAACACATTTCTAAGATGACGGCCTTCTCATATCGCTCAGCTGGGAGAGTGCCTGCCTAGTTTCTAGTTTTGCCTCTGTGACAGAACATCCTGACAGCGCAGTTTGGAGGAGGAAGAGCTATGCGAGGCCACAGCTCCACGTTCTAGGCCGTCACATAAGGGAATTCACAGCAAGAGGAGGTGGAGAGTACTGGTCACCTTCCACCCACAGTCAAGGGTAGAGAGGGATGAAGTAATGCTTGCATTCTTTTGATCAACTCACTTTCTCTTGACACAATTCAGGAGCCTTTATCCAGGGCAGTGGTTCTCAACCTGTGGGTTGTGACCCAATGGGAAGTCCAATGACCCTTTCACAGGGGTCACATCTCAGCTATCCTGAATATCAGATATTAGCATTACTTCACAACAGTAGCAAACTTACAGTTATGAAGTAGCAACAAAAATAATTTTATGGTTAGAGGGGGTCACCACAACATGAGGAACTGTATTACAGGGTCACAGCGTTAGGAAGGTTGAGAACCACTGGTCTAGGGAATGGCACCAGCCCCAGAGGGTAGGTTCTTATCACCTAAATTAACATAATCAAGATAATTTCCACAGATGTGTCCACAGGCCAACCTGATCCAGGCAGTTCCTAATGAAGATTCTCCAGATTCCAGAATTTGTCAACTTGACAATTAAAATTAATCATCACACCTAGCACCCACAAAGGCCCTGGGTATGGGCCCAGCACCCCATAAAGCGCATGGGTGGCCCAGGCTTGTAATCTCATGATTTGGGAGGTGGAGGCTGGAGGATCAGAAGTTCAAAGTCATGCCAGCCTGGGGCTGCATGATGAGAGAGAGAGAGAGAGAGAGAGAGAGAGAGAGAGAGAGAGAGAGAATAGGACTTCCTTAGCATGCTTGAGGCTTGGGTTCAATCCCCAGCAACACACACACACACACACACACACACACACACACACACACACACACACACACACATTGTGTGTGTGCATAACATACAGACGTAAGGAGATGCTGGAAGGATCCAAAATGCATGGATGGAATGTGTGCCTGTCAGAGACAGGAGGAAATAAGAGAGAGTAAGAAGAGGGAAGAGTGGAAGCCCCCATAGACTCGATTCACCATTCTGTTGATTCATTTGAACTCATTCAGTTTTTTTTTTTTAACCCCCTTTCCATTTGTTTCTGTTTTGAGAGACAGGGCTTCATTTAGCCCAGGCTGGCCTTGAAATCTCTGTGTAGCCCAGGATGGGTTAGAGTTTTTAATCATTCTGTCTCCACTCTCTGAATGCTGAAATTACAAGCACCGGCCACCCACATGTGGTTTATCTGGTGGGGGGGGAGGATCAATAGATACGCTTCCTGTCAAATAAGGAAATCAGAAAAATTACCAGCTAGAATGGGGGTACACGTCCATAATCTCAGCCCTTGGGAGGGAGAGACAGTTGGATGAGGAGCTGAAGGCCAGCCGTAGTTACGCTTAGGGTTTGAGGCCAGTCTGTGGCACATGGGACCCTGTCTCCTAAACAAAGAAACAAGTGAAATTATATGGGCCAGAAGAAATGGCTCAGTGGATAAAGCGGCTTGCCACCCAGGCTGGTAACTTGAATTTTATCCCTAGAACCCACATAGTGCAAGGAAAGAACTGACTCCTAAAAGATGTCCTCTGACCTCCACACCCGTACTGTAGCACACACACACACACACACACACACACACACACACACACACACAAATGCATATTTTATTTAATTACTAAAGATAGGGACAGTGTATACTGCTCAATGAAAAAGCTTATGTGCAGGTCCAGGATTTTATTCCTAGCATTTGTAAGTAAATACATCAAGTTGTAGGAGAGTACACAATATATACTATAAAATGATCTCTGTTTAAACAAAAACCACATACACACTTGCACAAAAATAGAACATGTTTCTAAATATACGTAACTAGATATTAACAATAATGCTTTCCTGATGGGACTCTGAGGCTTGGAAGTAGAATATGATGTTCTATTTTCATAAATTTGTTTTAAAAATTGACCTGGGCCAGGCGTTGGTGGCGCACGCCTTTAATCCCAGCACTCGGGAGGCAGAGGCAGGCAGATCTCTGTGAGTTCAAGGCCAGCCTGGTCTTCATAGTGAATTCTAGGACAGCCAGGGCTATGGAGAGAAACCCTGTCTTGAGAAATATTTAATGATATTGAAGAGAATGAGGGACAAAGGAGGGACACATGGGGCCAGAAGCCAGGCAGACACAGCGAAAGTAAGAGATGCAGGAGGGAAGAGGGGTAAAAAGCCCCGAGGAAAAACAGATGAAGAGAAACAGGTCAAGTTATGAAAGCTAGCAAGAAGTGAGCCTAAGCTAAGGCCGAGCTTTCATAACCAATAAGTCTCTGTGTCATGATTTGGGAGCTGGTTGGTGGCCCAAAAGTAAGCCTGGCATACCGTATTGCCTCAATAAATCCTACTAATCCCCCAGACCTCACTCTAAATCATTCCTGAATTCTTCCCTGACCTTGAGAATAGGTCTGGCTTCATTACAGGATTGCTGCTTTTGCATTTATCACTCTGTAAAGTCCATGTAAGGGGACGGCACTCTCTAAGGCAGGCATCATGCCATCCACCATCTTGCATCACTGCATTTTTCCAGTCAATAAACATTTATTATTAGGGAGTCAATAAACATTTATAACATAAATCAATTAATAAACTATCCACTGCTAGACTGTTTCTGTGTGGGCTCTTCCAACCTACCTACTGTAGGGAATTGAAACAGAGATAGCTCAGGCTTATGTAATATAGCATGAGGTTATAGTACCCTGCACAACTTCCTTTTGAAATCATATAAAATGTGCACAGCATTAGCCAGGCATGGTGGTACATGCCTGTAATTCCTGAACGTAGGAGGAGGAGGCAGGAAGATCCTGAGTTCCTGAGTTCAAAGCTAGCTTGGTTGGGCTATATAGCAAATTCAAGGGCAGTCTGGGCTACACAGTGAGACTCTGTATTAAACATCTACAACAAAAAACTGGCAGTTTCCTGTAAAGTAAAAACAAGAAAAAATAATATAAATTAAAAGACACACTACTAACTATGGTAACAGAAAATCACATATTTAGACAGCTGATGAAAATCCTTTCTTAGTAATGAAATGGGCACAGTATAAATATTCATCACTTGATGGGTAAAGAAAATACGGTACATATACACAAAGGAATGCTACTCAACCACAAAAGGATGAAATATTGTCATTTGTGGCAACATGGATGGAACTGGAAATAGGTATACTAAGTGAAATAAGCTATGGACTAAAAGACAAGGACTGTCTCATTTCACTCATATTTGGATCTAAAGCAGTCCATCGCATAGGGGTTAATAGTAGACTTGTGCCAGGCATGGTGGTTCACACCTTAATTCCAGCACTCTGAGAGACAGAGGAAGGGGGATCTCAGCGAGTTCAAGGCCAGCCTGGTCTACGTAGCAAGTTCCAAGCCAGTCAGGGATACACAGTGAAATCCTGTCTCAAAAAGGGATGGGGGGGTTGGGGATTTACCTCAGTGGCAGAGTGCTTGCCTAGCAAGCGCAAGGCCCTGGGTTCGATCCTCAGCTTAAAAAAAAGGGGGGGGGGATGGGAGTGTATTACAAAGACCGGGAAGAGTGGGAGTAAGGCAGAGAAAGGCTGATTAAAGATGACTAAATTTTAGCTAGACAGCAGCCAGAAGTTTGGCGGTGCTATTCCACAGTAAAGAAGCAACAGCTACCAATAATGCAATGTTCCAAAAAGCCAGAAGAAAGGAGTTTGTAAGTTTTATGGTGAGAAATGATATTTGAGGAGACAGACACATTTGACCTGATTGGAATATCTCACAATGTGAATATATCAAAACATCACACAATTCCCTCAATATTATGTCCAAATTTTATATTTTTATATATTATTTAAAAACAAAGTTAAAGGGGTTGGGAAAATGGCTTAGTAGTTAAGAGCACTGGATGCTCTTTGGGGGACTGTGGTTTAGTTCCCAGCACCTGCATGGTATCTGTAACTCTAACCACAGGGGATCTAATGCCCTCTTCAGGCAGTCATGGGCAGCACATGGTGCTTCAGGCACACACATGGTGCACATACATAATGCAAAACCTCACATATACACATAAAAAAGAATAATCTTAAATAAGAAATCTCATCAGTGAAAGTTATAAAACATAGCTTATTTTACCAGCTTTAATTTAATTAGAAATATATACCATGTTCATGGATTAGCAAATCTCAATATTGTTAAAGGTGATTCTCCTACCATCACAGAAGAGTCAAAGATTCCATGCAATCCCATTAGAAAACCCTACAGGCTTTTTGCACCTGGGGTTGGCAAGATGGCTTTAATTATTTGGAAATATAAGACCAAGTACAGTCAAAATAATATTACAAATACTAAAAATGTTGGCCAACTTAACTACCTGGCTTTAAGACTTACCATAAAGCTATAATAATTCAGAAAACGTATTATTGGTAAGGTAAGTACGTAAATAGCTCAATGTATAAAAACAGTCACATTTGTCAATGAAACAATTTTCAACAAGCGGTGCCAAAAACAATTCAACATTACCAAAATATGTTGCTGGAAAATAGCCCCCTTATACCACAGGGAAAGGTCCATTTTATTGATGTGCTTTGTTCTGTTTGTTGAGATTAAGTTTCACTCTGTAGCCCAGGCTGGCCTGGAATTCACTACTAGAACCCTGTTGATATTCTTGTCTTAGTTGCCAGTCTTTAGTGGATCCCACAGGTGGGCATTAGCATCCAGGTGGAAGATGCTAAATTACTCAATTTGTTCAATTCTCTTTACAGACGAAATCCCAAGTCACAGTTTACAATGAAATCATCACGTGGACTGACTGTGGAATCCATTACACTAAGGAAACTTAGTATAACCAGGCAGACCTTTTGCATTTCACTACTAATATTATTTTACTCTTGAATTTCCAGTAATTTTTCTTTCATGCTTTTCAGAATTTGCATTTTGCTGGGCATCGTGGCATATACCTTCTATCCCAGCACTCAAGAAGCAGAGGCATGACTGGTCTATGTAGTGAGTTCTAGGACATGCAGGGCTATGTAGAGAGACCCTGTCTCAAAACTCAACAAAACAAACAAGACAAAAACAGAGCTTGCATTTTATGTACTTCACCTAGTTTAGTTCTCTAAAGGCAACACTTCCTTCCCCTCCCTTTCCATTATAGTCCAGGTTACATGTTTACATTTTTACAACTTACTGGTGGTAAAATACTTATATAATGGAACTTCATTTGCAAGTGTTAAGTTTATAGTTTTTTAAGAGTCTCTAAAGTACTAGTTCAGTGAAATACCAAGCCCATACCAGGATCCGTTTGTACAACCACCTGATTTCGAGGAACAGACTATACCCAGCAGCAAGGGCTGGCTCAAACTCACTTACAGCATTTGAGTTATTCCAATTCCCAAGCCTTAAACAGGTAACAGGGAGAGATCTTCCTATCAGAGGACGATAGAATGGGCATGCATGGGAGTGCACAAAGCAGCCAGCCTTGTAGTGGTGTTGATAATTCAGTTTGAAAAACAACTCGGTGTGAAAAGCAATCTGGAACACTTGTTAGAAGACCCAAGGCAAGGGAGTGCTAATGTTTAAGGATTAGGTCTAATGACTTCCATGAGGCTTATTCTTAAATTTACGCTTGGCAAACTTTATCAGCCAGATTGTCCGTCTTTATTTTCTTTTTAGTTATGTGCATTTGTTTGTGTGGGTATTTGTAGGTAACCTTGGAGGCCAAAAGAGGGGTTGGATCCCCTGGAGCTGGAGCTGTGAGTCAGCAGATATGAGTGCAGTGAGATGAACTCCCATCTCCTGAGAGAGCAATATCTGCTCTTAACCACTGAGCCATCACCTCTCCAGCCCCAGGCTGTCTTTGTGCACCAAGAGATTTCTCAGATAGAAAAGGCCATGTATTGTGATAAACTGGTTTTGAGGTATAAATGTGTATCTTTTCCTGATGCCCTCATCAAGATTTGCCCTGATCTTTGTGTCAATATAATCTGAATATCAAGGTAAAGTTATTAAATACAGAGTGTAAAGTATGTAATATTTTACAAAAATGTTTCCTACCTACACACACTAAACACTGTAAAACACCTGTTCCTACTACGCCTGACCGTGACCTCTCGTGCTCACCGTGTCTAGTTTCTGACCACAAGATGTGGCACGGTATTGCTAGAGTGGTTCTTCCCTGAGATCACTGCAAACAGTTCATGCTGTGAGAAAATCTGCTTGTGGCTGAACTTAAGCTTCATGGAGAAGCTCATGCCTAAGAAGGATGGTTTTTGGCTCCTGGCAAGCAGAATGATGTCACCCCCTACCCCCACCCAGGGTCCTTCAGTGAGATTTCGATTGAGTCCTGAGGAGTAGAGCTTCCGAGAAGGAGTTCATAGGAGCAGCCCACAGCTGGTAGGACTATGGTGTTTTGGACCGATAGTCACCGTGAAGCTAAAACCTGGGGCCTAAAAGGGGAGTGGAAATCATCCTCAATACTTCAAAGCCAGCGCAAAGAGGGCAGCCAGGGACAGGGAGACAGAAATGCAAACTGAAGCAATGACCAGATAGAAATTAAGATGGAGCCGGAATGCAGTTTTGCTTAGTGGTCACTCAGATATGGCAATGCTTACCAAGAATGTTAGACAAGACGGGGTATGGTACAAAGCTGGTTAAGGAGGGCATCTCTCCACTGTCAACAGTAATTCACAGGGACCTGCTGGCAACTCCTTGTGAGAAAGCCACATATTCTGCACATCTTGCCCTTGTTGGCAGCTGCAGCCTGAGAATCTCAGCTGGCCAGCAGGAGGTCAGCCAGGCCTGTAGTCAGCATCTACCAATCTATCACCTTGGAGACTGGGTAGCTAGGCCCAGGAACCAGAACACTCTGTGCTCTCTTCAACTCACAGGACCACAGCACTAGGGTCTCCTGGCCGAAGGTCAGAAGGAGATACTGCTGCTGGGGCCCAAACTGGGATAAGAGGCTGTGATTTGGGCAATGGAGGCTCCAAAGGGCTAACCTCGGCCAGGCAGGCCGAGTAAGAGGCTCTATAGTTGACAACAGGCTGCCGTTATTGCTGACCCGATGTGTAGGGTGACACCTGTACTGGAGACCAGGGCGGCTTGCCTTGTCCATGGACAGCTGTGACCGTGACCTTGTATGCTCGGATCTGCATCCTGTCCAAGGACTCTTTTGTCATAGAAGTTTGTAGTAGGTACTGGAGGAAGATGTATTGAGGTCTATTTTTCTTGAGCCCGCTCTTCCTATTCCCCAAATCAGAATTTCATGTTTTAAAAGAGTAGTTTCCGGGGGCTGGAGAGATGGCTCACAGGTTAAGAGCACCGACTGATTTTCCAAAGGTCCTGAGTTCAATTCCCAGCACCCACATGGTGGCTCACAACCGTCTGTACTGAGATCTGGCACCCTCTTCTGTGTACATAATAAATAAATAAATCTTTAAAAAAAAGAAAAGTTCCTGTCTAAGGTTCAGAATCTTCAGAAATTATGGTGTAAGCAGATTTAAATCCCTTCTAGGATACTGTCATTATTATCTATAGTTTCTTTCTCACGGTTCACTGGTCCATCAGTCCTTCTCTATTGGTTGCTTCCAAAACCTTGAACTACCTTCTAAGCACTTTGAAGGTCAGTGTGCTTACTTTTCACTTTGTCCACTGTTGTCTTCAAGGTCAAACTGGATGTGAGTACTTTGGACTGCACAGACATGCATGGCCTCGCATTGGCACCCACATTTAGGTGGCCCGCAGCCTCAGCACATAGGTGCCCGTGGTTCCTCTTGAAGGCTGACCGTGGCTTCGCCGAATGACAGAAGGTTGTCGCTGCGACTCCCACCAGCATCTGGGTGGTGTCACTTTGCTGTGGGTCCCCACCATTGAAGACGGTCAGCAATAAAGGATGTTAGGAGCCGTCTCACTCCAGCCTAGTGCCTCCAACATACTTCTTTCCATTGCTTTTCTTTCCTGCTTCAAAGGCAGGAACAGAGAAGTGCCCAAGGTGATGCTTTTGTAAGGAATCTCTCAATATTAGGATCTTCTGCAGGCTCTCTTGCAAATCTCATGATTGGCTGGGTAAATCTAGAGCTGAACTGTACAGGCACTATCATTCATATTGCAGATATCTGTACTAATGCAAAAAGTATTTATTGTTTTTTTTCTTTTCTTGAAACAAGTCTGCCTACATGTCACCATGCTCCCTGCCATGATTATGAACTAAATCTCTGAACCTGTAAGCCAGTCTCAATTAAATGCTTTCCTTTATAAGAGTTGTCATGATCATGGTGTCTTTTCAGCAATAGAACACTGTCTAAGACATAAAATCTCACATACACTGATTGCCCTGGCTGGCCTAGAACTTGCTATGGAAACCAGATTGGCCTCAGACTCACAGATATCTGCCTGGCTCTGTCTTCTGAATAAAGGGATTAAAAGCATATATGTGCCACCATGCCTGGCTATTTAATATATTTTAAAAAATAAACTTGAGCTTCTGTCTTAAGGACATATTTTCTCCTGAGCTACCATATAATTGACAATAAGCCTCAACTTTCTTCATAGAGTGAAATATACTTTTTTTGGTATGGACCCATGCTGTGGAATAATCTTCTTGTACACGGTAAAGATTTGTCACTTGAATTGGTTTAATAAAATGCTGATTGGCCAGTAGCCGGGCAGGAAGCATAGGTGGGGTAACCAAACTAAGAATGCTGGGAAGAGGAAGGGTGAAGTCAGAGGGTCGCCAGCCAAACACAGAGATGAGAATGCTGTACTGAGGAAAGGTACCAAGCCATGTGGTTAAACACAGATAAGAATTATGGATTAATTTTATGTGTAAGAGCTAGTTAGTAATAAGCCTGAGCTACTGGCTGAGCATTTATAATTAATGTAAGCCTCTGTGTAGTGATTTGGGAAGCAGCTGCCAGGTATTTGGGAGTTGCTGGTGGGACAGAAACTTCCACCTACAGACCCAAAATTTCTAAGTATATATGCTTTAGACACTGAGACCTAGAACCTTGACAAAGTGTTCCATGTCCAGCTCCATAGGGATTGAAGAGCAGATCTACTTGTAGCAGGTGTTCTCAGACTGCCAGCTCCCAGTTCATAACCCAGAGACTTATTATTAGTTATGAATGCTCAGCCTTAGTTTAGGCTTGTTTCTGGATAGCTTTTTAAAACTTAAATTAACTTGTTTCTCTTCATCTGTGTTTTGCCTCGGGGCTTTTTACCTTTCCTTCACTGCTTCCTCCATGTCTGGCAGGCTGATGGCTGGCTGGCTGGCTGGCTTGGGTGTCTCCCTTTCTTTCTCCCTTGCTCTCTCTTCTCTCCTTCTCCTATTTATTCTCTCTGCCTGCCAGCCCCATCTATCCCTTTATTGCCTAGCTATTGGCTGTTCAGCTTTTTATTAGACCAATCAGGTGCTTTAGGCAGGCAAATCAACACATCTTTACATCGTTAAACAAATGAAGCATAAACAAATGTAACACATCTTTACATAGTTAAAGTGATATTCCACAACATCTGCTGGAAGAACTACTGGTGACAAAAACCAGTGGGAAGGAAATGGTACTTCTTTTAGTTGCATCTAGCCCAGCAATTCAGTTCTATCCCCATCTCTCACACAGTTAGAATCCCCATGGCTTCAATCCAGACAAGACCCTTTCCTGACTGTCTCTGAATTACAGTCTCCAGCCAAAAAGAGGCAGAGCTCGCTGCCAGTGCATCCATGTGCTCCTTCAAGATCCTTCAAGAGGTCTGCAGAGAGGGGAAAGTTTCTGCTCAGTTTTTAGACCTGCTTCTGGATCTTCTTACTCAGTCTGATTAGAAAGCCATCGAGCAGGAACAGTAAGAGACCAGCTTATTTTCCTGTTTCTGTGTTAGTCAGTAGTGAAACTCTGGTCCCACTCTACAACAGCAGCAGAGGATCAAAATACAAGATTCTTGGGAGCTGAGGGCAAAGTAAAAGAAGAGTTGGGGCTTTTTTGTTTGTTTTGATTTGATTTTTTTCTGACTGCCAGCTGAAAGGTGGTAGAACAGTCTTGCTAGGGTGTTGAAATATCTCTGTCATGTGTGATGTTGGCTGGTTTTTTCCCTGGGTTAGGGGGGGTAAACCTGGGGCCTCTTGCACAGTGAACAAGATCTCCACCACTGAGCTATGTCTTCACCCTGAAACTAGACAAGACTCTTTTTTTTCTTCCTTCCTTCCTTTCATTTTTTCTATTTTGACATTTTTCCAAGACTACTTTTTAAAAAATATTTATTTATTTATTATGTATACAGAAAAAGGTGCCAGATCTCATTACAGATGGTTGTGAGCCACCATGTGGGTGCTGGGAATTGAACTCAGGACCTCGGGAAGAGCAGTCAGTGCTCTTAACCTCTGAGCCATCTCTCCAGCGCCCCCCCCAAGACTACTTTTTAAATCTAACATAGTTTCAGGACAAACTGTTAGCTGAATATTAAGTTGAGATACGAAGGAAGCTTCTAAGGTGCTTTACCATATGGGCATTTTATGGACTGAGGCATTTATTTTGGAAATTTGACAACTATCTTGGTTTTGTAAGGTAGACCAGAAAGCTGTCTATTATTACGGATTTCACACTATGATTCTTTCCCAAAATATCACCTTTTAATCACTCAACTCATTTCATCGAATGGTTAGATGTAGAAACTATTGCATAATGCTTCAGAGACTTAATGAACTATGACATTATATCTGCCTCACTGGTATTAAGCAGTAGTAGAGTTTTGTATGACTTCTCTGAGAAAAATCACAATGGGTACCAACTCCCTTTAATAATTTTTTTGGTCCAATGATCTTTCCAGCAACAATTTCTTCACTTTTTCTTGAACCATATCCTTTTCCAGATAGTATTCGGAAATAGCTTTTATACACTTCCAGTTACCTTTGGCATAGGTCATCATTTACTCTCAATATAAAATTGGGAAAATATATATATGATCTACATATATGATCTATCTATCTATCTATCTATCTATCTATCTATCTATCTATCTGATCTACAAAGCTGCAGAGTTGCTGAGATAGGTTGGCTGTTGGCTCTCACTATTTCCCTTTTCTAAGGCTTTCTTTTCACTCCTGTATTTGGCTCCATGTTTTTTTTTTTTTTTAATTTAATAAGACCATTTAGAAATTTGTCTACAACAGGGGTCGAGGACATCACAAGAAAACACACAGAATCAACTAACCTGGGCTCATAGGCACTCACAGAGACTGAACCAGGCTTACACAGTGATACTCTGTCTCAAAACAAACAAACCAAACAACCAAGCAACCAAGCGACCAAGCGACCAAGCAACCAGCCAATCACCCACACATGCCATAGGCTCCTTGTTTAGATTGTACTATTCAGACAGACAAAAGCCAACATTCACAAAATTGTCTCATACAATTTTCTCCCTCATTTTATGGCCTAAAATACAGTTTCTCAATCAGGAGTATGCTTAGGCACAACGGATTTTTTTGAGGCACATTCTCACAAAGGAGAAGATGACCTTGATCTTGTGGTAATCTTGCTTTCACCTCTCAATGGGTGGGATTACAGGCATGTGCCATCAGACCAACTAAAAATTTTAAATTAGCTTCACAAAAATTTCAAAAAGAGTTCTGTTCCCAACCACAGGTTATTGTTTATATTATTCATGCCATCTGGAGAGGGATACATCATTATTACTTTTCCCCAAAGCATTCTAAGTATGCTGTCATTGAAAACATGTTTCTTTTTAGTCAACCACAAAATAAACAGCTATTATTAATTAATGAGAGATGATGAGCCAGATGGTTTATATACTGTTCCAAATCCTTATCACAATATTTCAATTCAGATCTTATTATCCCTGTTTTGCCAAAGCCCCAAAGATTAAGTAACATGTCAAAGCCAACCCAGTTTGAAAGTTATCTGGTTGAAAAGTACCATTGATGGCCCTGGTGGCATTGTAATCCCAGCTACTCAGAAGGCAGAGGCAGAAAGGTCACAAATTCAAGGGCAGACTGGGTGATTTATCAAGACCAGGTCTCAAAGTAAAAAGTGTGGGGGAAAAAAAAAAAAAAAAAGCTCAAGAACTATCTCAGTGGAAGCGCATTTGTGCAAGGCTCTGAGTCAATCCATACCACCAACACAGACACGGAAACTTTACTGTATCCTATGGTCCATCCGAGGATACTTGGTATCATGGGGACTTCAAAGCACCTTTTAAAGATTTATGTGATGCGTATGAGTGTTTCACCTGTACCACATGAGTGCCTGGTGTCCACAGAGGTCAGACGAAGGCAGAAAACATCTGATCCTCTGGAACTTGACTTACAGATGTTTGTGAACCACTGTGGAGGTGATCAGAGCCAAACGTGAGTCCTCTGCAAGAGTCATCTCTCCAGCCCCCTGTCTCAGAGCTATTTAACTGGGAGCACAGTTATCACTGATGTTTGAGATACTCTCTAAAAGCCATTACTACTTATGATACAACACCCGATAATTTGTCCCTAAAACCAAGTCAATAAACAGCAACATCATTAGATCATGTTGGCTAAAGTTTTAAAACAATTTTTGGAGCTGGAGAGATGGCTCAGTGGTTAAGAGCACTGGCTGCTCTTCCAGAGGACCTGGGTTCAATTCCCAGCATCCACATGGCAGCTCACACCTGTCTGTAAGTCCATTTCTGGGGGATCTGACATCCTCACACAGACACACATGCAGTCGAGACACCAATGCACATAAACTAAAAATTTTTTTCTTGGTTTTTCAAGACATGGTTTCTCTGTGCAACAGTCCCAGCTGTCCTGGATCTCGCTTTGTAGACTAGGCTGGCCTCGAACTCACAGATATCTGCCTGGCTTTGCCTCCTGAGTGCTGGGATTAAAGGCGTGTGCCACCGCCACCGCCGCCGCCACCACCACCACCACCCGGCTAAATTTAACGTTTTATACAGACTCAAATACTTCCTTAAAAAACAAAACAAAACACTCAAATAGAACCACATAATCTATCTATCTATATATGTTTTTTTTTTGGTCTTGGTTGTCAAGACACATAAGGTGACATTTGAATTTTAGTTTATTTGGGGACCATTGGCCTACCCTTCCTTCTCTAAGTATCACTAATCTCTTTTATAAATTTGGATTCCAATGATTCTGTTTTTAATAGATAGGCAACACATAAATAAAAAAAAACCACTAGTTCTAAATTAACATTTAAGACCTTCACTTTCCAGAAAAATTTCTGTTTGTGAAAGGGGAAATTTAGTGAAGGAAGAATATATTACTGAAATGTTTCTTCAGGTGGGACAGTGGATTTCTATGAGTTCGAGGCCACTATGATCTACAAAGTGAGAGTTCCAGCTAGGACTATTACACAGAGAAACCCTGTCTCAAAAAAAAAAAAAAAAAAAGAAAAGAAAGAAAGAAAGAAAGAAAGAAGGAAAGAAAGGAAGGAAGGAAGGAAGGAAAGACGGAAGAAAGGTTTCTTCAGAACAAAAATATGTTCAAAACATTTAATTTTAAAGGTATTTCCTCAAGAAATTCTTCACTGTGTAAAGGCAAAAATAATTCATGCTTGTGTTACATTGGTGAATTCTGGGTATTTTATATATCATTGGTGCAGGTAAAAATGATGGGAGAGATGTTTAACTTTATCGATATATACATATTGTACTACTGAAATGTGTAACAGATGAAATACCATTACAGTTATTCCTCGTTATAACACATAAATCGTATATTTGAGAAAAATGTCTAGTGTGTAAGAAATAAAATTTACCATACTTGAAGTCAAACAATTTTAAAGCCTGAAGCTACATCAGGAAAGTATAAGGGCAGAGCTGGAGAGATGCATAGGCATTTACAGTGCCTCCTGAGCAATCATGAGAACTGGGAGTCTGATCTCAGCAGCCATGAAAACAGCTGGGGCGGGGGTCCCACAAAGGACTATAACCCTCGCTATGGAGGCCAGAGACAGGAGGACTTCTAAGGATTGCTGACTTCCAGCCTAGCAAGAAAACGTGAGCCCTGGGTTCTGGGAAAGACCTTGCCTCAAATGAATAGGCAGAAAGTGATAGAGAACATCCAGCTTCTATATGTATGTGTATATACACTCATACAGACACAGACACACATGTACAAGTAACTTTTACAAGAAATATATGTATATATCCCTAGTGACCAGAAATAATATTATTTAAAAGACTTTAAATGCAGTGTATGAATTTACTAGTAGATTCAAAATGCAATTAAAGGTCACTCTATGGGGGCTAGGGATGTAGCTCAGGGGTAAAGTGTTTAGCTCAGACCTTGGTTCAATCCCCAGAAAGGGAGGTTTAAAAAAAAAAGCAACTGTACTTTCTATTAAATTCCGTTTCTTCACTCTAGTGGAATTAGTGTTCCCTCGGCCTTCCCTGGGGATTGAACCCAGGGCCTCTTCTCCACACATGCTAGGCAAGTGCTCTACCTATGAGTTCTGAGTTACACCCACAACTTCTGTAGTCTTAACAGATAAACCGGCATGAGACAATTGACACAAAGCTGCTTCACGGGCAAAAAGAAAAAGAATTAAAAGCAGAAAGAACATTATCGTTGGTGAACTAAGCTACCAATTATAGGGTACAGAGCAATATAAAGTAGAAATTGTTTCTGTATCATGCAATAGTGGCATGTGACAATATCATGTCTATGTATCGTTTAAACCAAACGATTAGGCTGTTGGTGGTGGCTGCTTTATCAATTCCAAATACCCAAGAATCATCTATACTAGGAAGATAGCTCGCTCCAAGCTCGGAATGGACTCACCTGAATTAAGGCATGATTATCTTTAGAAAACACTGAATCACCCGAAAGCAAAAGAGGCTCGCTTTTCTCGCAGCTCCCCTGGCTGAGGAGCGTGTCTGCATAGTTGGGCTGCGGGAAAATCAAGTGACTCTTTCGGGAGCCCGCAGTGAGCGAGACCTCGTGTGAGTAGGTCTGCAGGAAAGCTTGCACTCCGTCTACGCCCACAAAGTGAGAGGCTGGAACGTCAGCCAATCCGGGCCCCGCAGCCCCGAGCAGGCGCAGTGAGTGCCAGCGCCGCAGCCTGAGCGCCAGCAGCACCAGAACAAAGACCAGGAAGACGCTGGAGACCGCCGCCACCGCCACCACCAGATAGAGCGTGAGCCCTGAGCTCTCCGAGGCAGGAGGAGACTCTAGATTGTCCAGATCCGCCAGGACGTCGGGGATGCTGTCGGCGATCGCCACCGTGAGCGTGACGGTGGCGGAGAGAGGAGGCTGGCCGTGGTCCTGCACAGCCACTACGAGGCTCTGCTTGAGGGCATCTCTGTCCAGCAGGGCCCGAGCCGTGCTCACCTCGCCCGTGTGCAGCCCCACCGAGAAGAGCCCTGGCTCGCTGGCCTTGAGCAGGCGGTAGGACAGCCAGGCGTTCTGTCCCGAGTCTCTGTCCACCGCCACCACCTTGGTCACCAGATAGCCAGGCTCTGCTGAGCGGGGCGCTAGCTCCACCCCAGTAGAACCGTCCGTGGGGAGAGCGGGGTACAAGATTTCGGGGGCATTGTCATTCTGATCCAGCACGAACAGGTTCAGGGACACGTTGCTGCTGAGCGGTGGGTCCCCACTGTCCCGCGCCAGCACTTGCAGTTGTAGGTCTCGGAACTGCTCGTAGTCAAAGGAGTGCAGTGCGTACAGGACACCAGTGTCCGAGTTGATGGAGACGTAAGAGGAAAGGGGCACGCCCTGGTGGGTGTCCTCCGCTAGGGAGTAAGTGACTTGGGCGTTCTTGTCGCTGTCGGGGTCGTGGGCTGTCACAGACGCGATGGAGGCCCCTCTGGGATTGTTCTCCGGGATGTAGGCCCAGTAGGAGGCCTGAGGGAAAGCGGGCGGGTTGTCGTTAGTGTCCGCTACGTCCAGGGAGAGGTGAGTTTCGGTTGACAGGGGCGGACTTCCCCTGTCAGTGGCGGTCACTGTGATGTTGTAGCTAGGAACCTGTTCTCGGTCCAGGACTGTGTCTGTGACTAAACTATAGTAGTTTCCGTAAGATTTCTCTAATTTAAAGGGCAGATTCCCTTGGATGGAACAGATTACCTGCCCATTTTCCCCGGAGTCTTGGTCATTTACATTTAAAAGGGCTATTAATGTCCCTCGGGGCGAGTTTTCTGGAACGGAGCTGGTGAGGGACGTGATGGCTACTTCAGGGGCATTGTCGTTCACGTCCAAAACTGTGACCAGGACTTTGGCCCGTGCAGAATATCCCGCGTTATCGGTTGCTTGCACTTCCATCTCGTAGAAACCCGATTCTTCGTGGTTCAGCTCCCCTGTTGTTGATATTGTCCCCAAATTACTGTCTAGCTTGAAAACCTTGGCCGCCTTGTCGTCCACATACCGGAAGGAATACATCACTTCCGCATTGGCTCCTTCGTCCGGGTCTGTGGCATTGACTAGCAGCAGCTGAGTGCCCACAGCCACGTTCTCCAGCACACTCACGCGGTACTCGGACCGAGCAAACGCTGGTGCGTTATCATTCACGTCCACAACCATCACGCGGATGCGCGTTGTACCGCTGCGGACCGGGTCCCCAGCGTCGGAAGCGGTGAGGACCAGGAGGTGCTCGGCCTTTTCCTCGCGGTCCAGCGTGCTCTCCAGCACCAACTCTGGGTACCTGTTACCATCAGCTCCGTTCTGCACCTCCAGCGAGAAGTGAGCATTCGGGCTGAGCTGGTAGCTCTGAAGAGAGTTCTTTCCGATATCTGGATCCCAAGCGTGGGGAAGAGGGAACCGCATCCCAGCGGCGGCGTTCTCACTCATTTTTATTTCCAATTCACTTTCACGGAAGTAGGGAGCGTTGTCGTTAATGTCCCTCACTTCTACTTCCACTCCGTATATTTTCCCTATATCTTCCATCAGAATCTCTAGATTTAATTGACACTTGATGGACCCCATACACAGCTCCTCCCGGTCTATCCTCCCCGCGGTGACCAAGCTGCCGCTCCGCGGGTTCAGAGCGAAAAGTTGAGACCTACCTCTGGAGACGATGCGGACCCCGCGCTCCGCCAGCTCGCGGGGCTCCAGCCCCAGGTCCTTGGAGATGTTGCCCACCCTAGATCCTTTCTCCAATTCCTCCGGAACGGAATAACGTATCTGGGTGGATCCAGCCTCCCACAGGATCCCGAGAAGGACTCCCAGCAAGACCAGCGCTTTGCAGTCCTGGAGCCTTTGCGCGGGGATCATTGTCACGAGGATTATTTCCAATCCTGCCTTTGACCACTTCAACCAGAATCCGCTTTTCAGGCCTTGGAACCCGACAGTCAGGAGGTGGGATCAGCTCCTCTAGCCAGTTTCCTCGGAGAGGTGTTTTGTCTCAATCTATCTCTATTGTGCTTTAGGCAAGCATGCAAAGCCAGCGAGCAGGGCTTCGCTGTCTTTTCCTCCCAGGTTGGTGAACAGCGGCGCTCAGAGTCTGAACCAATAACTGCACAGTCCTGAACTCTGGGAGAGGATTTTTTTTGGTTGTGTACCTTAAATAGCTCCACCTACTGTTCTTCAAGTGGAGATGGAAACAGGGAGCATTTTAGTTCTCTAATATTTTACCTACAAACCCACTTTATTGACATTATTTCAGTAGCTGTTTGCATTTTCCTATTTTTTCCCAGTAAGACAAAATTTCAGTGGATTTCTGGAAATGTCCTGAAGGGAAGAACTATTGTAACAAGTTGGAATTTAATACTGAAAAAACCAGAATGTCTCGATGATGTGGGGACCAAAACTGGGAAGTGTTATGGCGCACATTGTCAGGTTCACATGTGGTATCTAGTCAAGTGACAAAGATGTATTCACATCTTTCAGATAAGTGGAAGGACCCCAACTTGCATTACCTGGAAGTGGAGACAGTGTTACACAATTCTACAGATGCATGCATTGCAAAAGGATGTTTGATGTCGATTAAGACTTAGTAGAAGAAAATTAGGAATCTGAAGGATACCATAAAATTACCTCTTCTTGGGTAGCCAACCTAATTTTAATAACAGAATTATTGGCCATACATTTAGAAGCAGGAAAGATTCTAGGAGATGACTGCCTGTATGTATTTCATGTGTCTAGGAACTGTATTTGGGAACAAGCACTTTTGGCTGCTGGACAGTAGACCTTAGTTGTCTCCATGCTTAAGTATAAACTTTAACTGAGCTGGCCTCCAGCCTCTGTCACTATAGAATATAATTGGAAGGAAACTTACAGATACTTGTGGGAAAAGAGCAGACATAAAAGTGATATTAAAAGAACTCCTAATAGGCAAGGTGGTGGTGGCACACGCCTTCAATCCCAGCACGCGGGAGGCAGAGCCAGGCCGATCTCTGTGAGTTCGAGACCAGCCTGGTCTACAGGGCGAGATCCAGGACAGGCACCAAAACTACACAGAGAAACCCTGTCTCGAAAAACCACCTCCCCCCCCAAAATAAAAAAAAAAACTAATATATCTGAATACTATTGCCAAATTATCACATCATAATACCTTTTTGTACATACTATTTCTCAATTTATATTAATAAAGAAAGCCTTATAAGCTCAAGATATTGATCTCCCAATAAACAACTACAGAAAAACCAACGTATAGTTTAAATTAAAGTATTTGAGTAGGACCAGCAAGAGATGGCTCAGCAGGTAAAAGGTGCTTGCTGCTAAACCTAATTGAAGCTGAGTTAAATTCCTGGAACCCACATGGTAGAAATAGGGAACTGACTCGCAAAAGTTGTCCTCTGACCTCCACATGGCACACACACACACACACACACACACACACACACACACACGTTTAAAATTACTTGAATGACAGCGCATCATAACGCTTCTACGTTTTGAGTTTTGATGTATATGGATAAAATATTTCGGAATCCTGAAGCCTAATGGTACAGTTACTGGCCCATAGAGAAAAGACAGAAAAGAACTGAGATTGTGCAAATGAAACAGGTGATTGTGGGTACAGTGTGTTTTCAGAGTCCATTTCAAAGCCGAATGTGGTGGCGCACACCTTTAATTGCAGCGCTTGGGAGGCAGAGGAAGGAGGATCCCTGTGTGTTCAAGGCCAGCCTGGTCCACACAACTGGACAACTGGACCCTGTCTCAAAAAAAAAAATCATTCCAAAAGAATTTGAAAATTAAACAATGTGCGAATGAAAGGCTCATTGAGACTCACGTGAGTAGAAGCAATAGCATCAGAGAGTATCTTGTTATTCTCCTCAGTGACACTCACTTCCACCGAAGCGTCCATAGAAAGACCTTGCGGAGGGACCATTTCTGGCGTTAAGGTAAGAAAATGAGACGTTTTTTGACAGTTGGAGGCAACATAGAGATCGTAGGAATAAGGCAGGGTCCCCTCATTGTAGTTGAGAGAGACCCCTGGTCTAGTCTTACAGCAGACGCCAGACTGAAAGCAGCCCGAGACTGCAGGACTGCGGGACTGTCGCAGGCGAAGGACGATGGCCAGAATCACAACGAAAAGAAAGAGTACGGAGACCAAGGCCAAGGCCACCACCAGGTAAAACTGCAGCTCACTCTGGGGGTCTGACGGCAGAGGGTCATCGCTGAGGTCTGGCAGGACCTCCTGCAGGCTGTCAGCGAAGATCAGGTGCAGCGTGGCTGTAGCCGAGAGCGGTGGTTGTCCACCATCGCGCACAGCGACCAGAAGGCGCTGCCGCGCCGCGTCCCTGTCGCCCAGGGCACGCGCTGTGCGCACCTCGCCAGTGCGCAGCCCCAGGCTGAAGAGCCCGGGATCGCTGGCCTGCAGCACGTGGTACGACAGCCAGGCGTTGTGTCCCGAGTCAGCGTCCACCGCCACCACCTTAGTGACCAGGTATCCGGGTTCGGCAGCGCGCGGTACCATGTCGAAAAGCGCGGAACCGTCGGGTTCGAGCGCGGGGTACAGCACGCGCGGTGCGTTGTCGTTGCGGTCGCCCACCAGCACGCGCATGCTCACGTTGGCGCTGAGCGCGGGCGAGCCCTGGTCGCGCGCCTGCAGGGTCAGCTGGAAGGAGCGCAGCTGCTCGTGGTCGAAGGGGCGCTGAGCGAACACCACTCCGCTGTCCTGGTTCACAGACACGTAGGACCACAGCGATTTAGGTTCCAGGTCGCTGGCTATGATGGAGTAGGAGATGTGACCATTGGATCCCAAATCGGGGTCAGAGGCGCTGACTTGAGCAATGGAAGCACCAGGCGGGTTATTTTCAGCCACTTGAATCAAGTAGGAGGCCCGATGGAAAACTGGAGCATTGTCATTGATGTCCCCAACATGCAGGGTGACGCTTGTGCTGGAAGAGAGGGGTGGCTTGCCTTTATCAGTGGCGATGATGGTGACATTGTACTCCGGAGTCTGCTCCCGGTCCAGGACCCCATCTGTTACAAGCTTATAATAATTACTGGCAGAAGATTCAATTCTAAAAGGAACCGTTTCTTTTACGAAGCACGTCACTCTTCCATTTTCTTCAGAATCTTTATCGTGTGTTTTGAACAGAGCCGCTACTGTCCCAGGTTCTGCATCCTCGGCTATAGAATTGGACACCGAAGTAAAAACCACTTCTGGGGCATTGTCGTTTTCATCGAGAATTTCTACTATAACTTTACACTCTGTGGCCATGCCTCCACCATCCTTGGCCTCTACGCTCATGGTATAAGTCTTCTTGGTTTCAAAGTCAATAGGGCCTTCAGATTTAATTTCTCCATTTTGATGATCTAGGATAAAGTTTTTTCTAATATCATCTCCTAGTGATTTGAAGGAGTAGGTGACCTCTGCATTGACACCCTCATCCTGGTCAGTGGCCATCACCTTTAGCACAGAGGTGCCTGAGGGCATGTTCTCTCTAAGACTGACTTTGTACATATTTTGGCTGAACACTGGGGGGTTATCATTGGCATCAGTGACCTCGATTTTAATCTGAGTAGTGCCGGTTAGTACTGGTTCTCCCCCATCCACTGCTGTCAGGATCAAGAGCTGGGAGCTCTGCCTTTCCCTGTCTAGAGGCTTCTCTAACACTAATTCTGGGGCATCCTTGCCATCAGCCTTGTCCTTCACCACCAGAGAGAAATGCTCGTTCAAACTGAGCTGGTAACTCTGGAGAGAGTGGGGTCCTACATCTTCATCTATGGCAGATTCCAGGCCAAACCTAGTGCCTGGAATTGCAAACTCGTTGATTTGTAAAACAATACTGTTTTGGAGGAAATGGGGAGGATTATCATTTATATCTTCTATCACCACGCTGACGTGAAAGACGTTTAGGGGATTTTCTGCCACAATCTCTAAGGGCAGGACACACAGAGGGCTTTGGAAGCACAGTAACTCGCGATCTATTCTGTCGCTCACAACTATGTTCCCGTTCTCAGGGTTCACAGTAAGATACGGTTTCTCAGCGATGACTCTGAGGTTCCGAGTCAGTAAATCCTGAACAGGCAGCCCCAGGTCCTCAGCGAGGTTTCCCACAACCGAGCCCATGGCCATTTCTTCCGGAATAGAATATCGGACTTGCTCCGAAAGCCCCATGCAGAACAAAGGCAGCAAGAACGGAAAGAGTACTTGCCTCCACCCGGTCCTGCTCCCTAGCTTCACGCTGCGCTCCATCCTCATAGCCTTCCAGGTGAAGGGAAGAGGCTTCACGAATTTCTTCCACCACGAAGAAAAGCCAAACGCTCACTCCAAGTTTGAGTGTACCACAGTCTCTAATATAATTTGCTAAGCAGAAAATTCAAGTCCTCCCACTCTTTAAAGCCTTCGGTGTGCGTTCACAATTTCAACTGGTAGAGCCCTGGAAGTCAGCTCTTACAGCGAATTGGACAACAGCGGCGCCCAGAGTCCATTTATAGAATTGCAACCAGAGCCTTTGCAGACTCAATGGGATTAGGAATACAGGGCTATGTTGGGACACACCCAACAAAGGAGTTCATGAGTTTAGAATTTGTCTGTTTTCCAGTGTTGCTATTGAACAAAGACCCCAGAGATGGGATCTGTAGCATAGCTATTAGCCCAGTAATGTCAGATTAAAAGGCTTGTCTTTTTCTATCAGAGAAAACACACAGTGGAAGAACCAGGCAAGTCTTTCCTCAAAACCACGTGAAAAAAATAGCCCCACCAAGTGGTATGGGAAAACTTGAAAGTGGCGAAATGATACCACGTATCACCTTCAATCAAACACATGCGTAATTGCCAGAGAAGGGGCATTCAAAACCATTTAGGGCACATTTGAAATAAAAAACGGCCAATGCCCTAAATTATTTCTAGTTATAATATAGATGCATCCCAGGGATTGTTAAATGTGCATTCACCCTTAAGATTTTAGCAGCACGAGATGTGAGCGCATTTTCTTTTTATCCTTTTATTTAAATTAGCTATATGTTGCATCCTAACTGAAATCCAGCGACATGCAAATCAACTTTCAGAGCCAACCTTTTCTTTTTCTTCTTCAAGAGCTCAGTTCACAGCTCCCAACTAGTTTAGACTGTGCTTAAAAACACAGAGCAACCTCTCCTTACCAGTCAAATGCCTCATAGCATTTTGAATAATCTAATTCTAGTTCAAGTGTAGTGCCTTAGGTTTTTTTTCCCCTTTGAGTTTGGAATTCCATAAGCATAAATACTACTCAAAACACTCAAATATTTTTCTTGGCTTCAAGACAAATTTAGGCACCTGTTAAGAAGAACGCCTTTCCCAACAGTTGAAGAATTGTGCCCAATCATCAAATTTACAATGAATTATATTAAGATCAAACTCCTAAGTGAAAAACACAAACTTGAAAGGAAATACTAATGTACAAGCAACTGAATCAAATTTCCAGACATGACATAGGAATGTAGAGTTTGATTATGGAAGTGATTCTTGTGATCAAATCTAGATAAGTCTCTTTTCCTCATTTGCTTTTGCTTCAGATAACATGCATATTATTGGATAAATATTGAGGCTTCAATAGCAACGTTCTTTTTCTGATTACAGCAATTGAATATGCTTAATATAGTGCAAAATGAACTTAAGGAAGAAAAAAGAAATCCAAGTTTCTTGATGGAAGAAGACAAAGAAAAAGAAGAAGAAAGGAGGAGGAGAAGAGGAAGAAGAAGAAAAAGATAAAGATGAATAAGAGCAAAGTCACCCCCCCCCATCCTAGGGCTTTGACCAAGGATCTTGCACATGCTAAGCACATTATTGACCACTGAACTATATACCCCAGCCCCTAAATCAATCACTTATACAACCCAAATACCCACTCTCATCTCTAATCATTGCAAATCATATAAACAAATCTGAATTTGAAAGTTTTGGGGATAAAAATAATTTCTATATGTGGATTGTTTTACATCACAAACATTCAAAAAGGAAAGGAAAAAGAAAAAATGAACAAGAAAAGAAGAAAACAGGAAAAAAGAAAAAGCATTGCACCTAACACTACAGTAAAAGAATAAAAGGAAGCAACATTGACTCAGCAGTCCCATTATTCTCCTACAATCTAGTGAATCCACAGTAGCCATAGATACGGAGCCTAAGAAAATGGTTCTGCATTCCCTCACCCAACAAAGTCTTGTAACAAAGTCTGTTTTGATAGGATGAAGCAACGATACAAAGCTGAAATAGTCAACAGGATCCAAATATACCACCGACCACCAAAAAGCAAAACAGAACTACCCATCCTCAGAAGAAAACCTCATTACAAATAGTGTGTACATAGATAAACTAGGAAAAGCTGCAGAGAGCATGCTCCTGATTTGAGTTAAATTTAAACATTAGAAGCAAATCGTGGAAGACTACAGAGACACTGTGAAATTAAAATAAAATCTGTTTGCGAATCATTGAATTGAATCACAATTCATTTACATAGATAGCCATCAATCACGATGATAGATAACAATACTGAAGTTAATGCACTACAAAGCAAGTGAAGATAATCGATCTAGCCTTTCAAAATCGAAAGAAAATATGTAAGCACCAAAAAATGGACTTTGATAAAGCCCTTCTGAAAAAAAAAGTTAATCTGATGATGGTAAGGTACACAAACCAACAAATAAGTTTTCTAAATATGTATGGACTAGCTCTTCCTTCCTTCCTTCCTTTCAAGATTTATTTATTTATTTATTATGAATACAGTGTTCTGCCTGCAAGTGTCCTTGCAGGCCAGAAGAGGGCACCAGATCTCATTACAGATGGTTATGAGCCACCATGTGGTTGCTGGGAATTGAACTCAGGACCTCTGGAAGAGCAGTCGGTGCTCTTAACCTCTGAGCCATCTCTCCAGCCCGGACTAGTTATTTCTCTCCAAGCCTAATTTTCATAACCAGCTCAGCAAAAGACCCTTCAAGACAGCCGGGTGGTGGTGGAGCCAGGCGGATCTCTGTGAGTTCAAGGCCAGTCTGGTCTACCAAGTGAGTTCCAGGAAAGGCGCAAAGCTACAGAGAAACCCTGTCTCAAAAAACAAAACAAAACAAAACAAAACAAACAAACAAAAAACAAAACAAACAAACAAACAAACAAAAGACCCTTCAAGATTTGTGCCAAAACAGCAACAATTGAGACGCAAAGAGCTATATCTCACCTGACTATCTGTTGGGTCACATTTGCCTAAAACGGTAGCTGGGTCTTCCGCTATCAGGAGAGGCTCGCTTTTCCCACAGCTCTCCTGGCTGATGAGCGTGTCTGCGTAGTTGGGCTGCGGGAAGATCAGGTGACTCTTCCTCGAGTCTGCTGTGAGCGAAACCTCGTGGGAATAGGTCTGGAGAAAAGCGCGCACCCCGTCCACGCCCACAAAATGCGAAGGAGGCATGCCAGCCAATTCGCTGGCAGCCTGGAGCAGACGCGATGAGTGCCAGCGCCGAAGCCTGAGAGCCAGCAATACCATGACGAAGATGAGGAAGACGCACGAGACTGCTGTGATGGCTACCACTAGGTAGAGGGTGAGGCCTGACTCATCCGGGTTGGTGGGAGTCTCCAGACTAACCAAGTCCTCTAGAATGTCAGGGATGCTGTCAGCCACCGCCACGGTGAGCCTGACAGTGGCGGAGAGGGGAGGCTGGCCATGGTCCTGTACAGTCACAACGAGGCTCTGCTTGAGGGCATCTTTGTCCATCATGGCGCGGGCAGTGCGCACTTCCCCTGTGTGCAGCCCCACCGAGAAGAGGCCTGGCTCGCTGGCTTTGAGCAGTCTGTAGGACAGCCAGGCGTTCTGTCCCGAATCTCTGTCCACCGCCACCACCTTGGTCACTAAATAACCCGGCTCTGCAGAGCGGGGTGCCAATTCCACACCAGTGGAGCCATCAGTTGGGAGAGAGGGATACAGGATCTCTGGAGTGTTGTCGTTCTGGTCCAGCACGTACAAAGTCAACGAAATATTGCTGCTTAGTGGTGGGTCCCCATTGTCACTAGCAGTCACTCCCAGCTGTAGGGATTTGGAACTGCTCATAGTCGAAGGACTGCAGGGCATACAGCACACCGGTATCTGAGTTGATGGAAACGAAAGAGGATAGAGGTGTCCCCTGGATGGTGTCCTCAGCCAGAGAATAAGTGACCTGGGCATTTTCTCGGCTGTCTCTATCAATTGCGGTCACTGAGAAGATGGAAGAGCCTCTGGGGTTGTTTTCAGGAATGTAGGCAGAGTAAGCGGGGTGAGTGAAAACCGGAGGGTTGTCGTTGGCATCTGCCACTTTGAGCAGGAGGTGAGTTTCTGTAGACAAGGGTGGACTTCCCTCATCTTTGGCGGTTAATGTAATATTGTAGCTCTCCACTTGCTCCCGGTCCAGTTCACTATTTGTTATCAATTTATAATAGTTTCCATACGTCTTTTCTAACTTAAAAGGAAGACCATTAGGAATGAAGCAAGTGACTTGACCATTTTCTCCAGAATCTTGATCTTGAACGTTTAAGAGAGCAATTACTGTACCTGAAGGAGAATTTTCCGGCACTGAGTTAATGGAAGAGGTGATAGTTATCTCTGGAGTATTATCGTTCACATCCGTAACTGTGATCATCAGCGTGGTGGTGCTCAACAGTCCTCCACCATCTTGGCCTTGAATTTCCATCTCATAGAATCTGTATTTTTCAAAATCCAGAGGCTTTCCAACTAGAACTTCTCCAGTTTGAGAATTCAACTGAAATATTTCAGAAGCTTTGCTTTTCTTTTTCCGGAATGAGTACACCACTTCCCCGTTTATACCCTCGTCTGGGTCTGTGGCGTTCACCATGAGCACCCGAGTTCCAGAGCTGAGGTTTTCAGGAATACTCACTCTATACACCGACTGTGTAAACTTTGGGATGTGGTCATTGACATCGAGGACCACCACGCGAATGGGAACTGTGCCCTTGCGGATGGGATCTCCTCCATCTAAGGCTGTGAGGAGGAGGTGGTGAGACGTCTCTTTCTCCCGATCCAGGCCTTCCTCCAGCACTAGCTCTGGATTCTTGTCTCCATCAGTTCCGCCTCTCACCACCAAGGAGAAGTAACTACTAGGGCTGAGCTGGTAGCTCTGGAGGGAGTTCATCCCGGCATCTGGATCCCTAGCGCTAGGAAGAGGAAATCGCGATCCAGGACTAGTATGCTCGCTGACTTTGATCTCCACCTCCTCTTCCTGGAAGCTGGGGGCGTTATCATTAATGTCCATTATTTCCACCTCCACTCCGTAAATCTTCAGGGTGTCCTCTACGAGAATCTCCAAATTTAGCAAGCAGGAGGGCAAGGTATCACACAACTCCTCGCGGTCGATCCTACCTGCAGTGACCAAGCTGCCACCTCGCGGATTCAGAGCGAAAAGCTGCATTTCGCCTCTGGAGACGATGCGGACTCCGCGTTCCGCGACTTCCCAGGGCTCCAGCCCCAGGTCTTTGGAGATGTTGCCCACGAAGAAGCCTTTATCTGTCTCTTCTGGCACCGAGTATCGGATCTGCCCGGTCCCAAACGTCAGCAAGGTCCCCAGGAAGATGCACAGCGGGACCAGCGCTCTGCGGTCCAGGCTCTGAGGCTGATTCGCCATGGCTCCGTGTGAGTGCAGTTCGTGGGTTCTTGCGCCAGTTTTTTTTTTCTGAATTAGCTTTTGTGTCTACGAGGCTCCAGGTCGTCCGCATCCAAAATATATTCCAAAGCGAGCGGAGGTGTCTTTATTTCCAGAATTAGGATGCGTGAGTATCCATCCCTTTCGGCTTTGTGTGGTAGAGATTCAGGAGAACTCAACAGCTTTGCCCTCCCATTCCCTGACTGGTCAACAGCGGCGCCTAGAGCCCAATCTTATTATTACAACGCTAAGAAAAATCGGGGTACGTTGCAGAGGAAGTTGTCACACTCACCTTTTCTGTGGATCATACACAATTGTAAAGCTGAAAACCGCAAAAATAGTTATGTGATGTGATGTAAAATTCACCAAGCGCACTTATGAAAAGGGTAGGTATTAAATGGACGTGTTTAATTTAAAGTTTTGAAATACAACTGGAACTGAAAACTCACAGATTAATTGTGATTCCAACTGGTTTTACTGACGGAAGAGACACGACATTTGTGGATGTGAAAACAGCGTGGTCCACAAAATCCTCAGGTAGGATGAATGGCTATTATTCTTACTACTTTTTCCCCCAAGTTTTTTTTTTAATTGTTTTAATTATGTGTATATGTTTGTGTCTTTGTATGTGCACGTGTGAGCATGGGTTCATGTGAAGTCCAGAAAAAGGGGGAACTGGAGTTATAGGCAGTGGTGATCCACCAGTTGTGGATGATGGGAATTGAACTTGGGTCCTCCCAAAGAGCAGCGATGCTCTTAACCACTAAGCTGTCTCTCCAGTCCCCACCAAAGATTTTTAATGAATTATTTTGTTTTTTAACGAGCAAAATAAAGACGGAATCTTTCATTCAAACTTTGAATAGCATTATGGTTATCATTTAAAAGATAATAAAATGTAACTGTATTTCATACCTATAAATGCAAGCCGTTTTTTAATGAAACACTCGCGTGAGAGTTTCATATACATGAATATGTTAGAGGCCAGAGGACATGGAGGAGAGAATTAGTAATCAAAGCCAGGACCTAGAGCATACTATACCCTCAATCCTCAAAAAAAACAAAAAAAAGAAAGAAAGAAAGAAAGAATTAAATATGTTTGGAAAGTAGTGTATTTAACTACTGCAAACATTTTGTTATATGTGCTGGATAGAACTTGGTATATTTCACACGAGGCACATGGATTTTGTCTTCGAATCACACTCCCACATCCCTTCCAAACACAGGGAAAACCATGAGTTTGGCCTGGATTTCTTAGGAACTTTAAGCTCCAAAAATAGAGCTAGCCAGGTGGCTCGCCCCTTTATTCCCAGCACTCGGGAAGCAGAGGCAGGCAAATCTCTGTGAATTCTAGGTCAGCCTGGTCTACACAGCAAATTCCAGGACTACATAGACAGACTTCTGTCTCAAAACCAAACCAAACCAAAAACAAAACCCTTAAAATAGCACTACTATATTGGCGTACCGGCATATAAAAAGCATAATATTAAATACCTGATTAAAGGTCTTCTCGTCTGCTTCAATACTAGGAGTTAAAATGCTAGTCAACAGTGCTGAGGAACTATCTTTGTTGAGAATATCTTGTGTGGCTGGATAATCACCAACAGAAGTGAGAAAATTAAAATCTGGTTTAGCTTGATCTCCCGGCACGCACAAATTATAGGCATAGGGCAATGTCCCTTCGCTGTAGTTCGGTGGAAGTACAGGTCTTGACTTGGAGCCGAGAACTGGCCCCAAGCAGCCAGTGGCTGAAGAGTTTGAAGACTGTCGCAAGCGCAAAGCAATGGCCAAAATTATTGCGAAGAGGAAAAGCACTGAGATCAAGGCCAAGGCCACCACCAGGTAAAACTGAAGCTCACTCTGGGAGTCGGAAGGAGTGGGGTGATCGACGAGGTCCGGCAATGCTTCTTGTAGGCTGTCTGCGAAAACTAGGAGCAATGTGGCAGTGGCAGAGAGCGGTGGCTGTCCACCATCGCGCACAGCGACCAGAAGGCGCTGCCGCACCGCGTCCCTGTCGCCCAGGGCACGCGCTGTGCGCACCTCGCCAGTGCGCAGCCCCAGGCTGAAGAGCCCGGGATCGCTGGCCTGCAGCACGTGGTATGACAGCCAGGCGTTGTGTCCTGAGTCTGCGTCCACTGCCACCACCTTAGTGACCAGGTATCCGGGTTCGGCAGCGCGCGGTACCATGTCGAAGAGCGCGGAACCGTCGGGCTCGAGCGCGGGGTACAGCACGCGCGGTGCGTTGTCGTTGCGGTCGTCCACCAGCACGCGCACGCTCACGTTGGCGCTGAGCGCGGGCGAGCCCTGGTCGCGCGCCTGCAGGGTCAGCTGGAAGGAGCGCAGCTGCTCGTGGTCGAAGGCGCGCTGAGCGAACACCACTCCGCTGTCCTGGTTTACTGACACGTAGGAGGACAGCGCCTTTGGCTCTAGGTCGCTGGCTATGATGGAGTAGGAGACGAGGCCATTTTGTCCAAGATCTGGATCCTGTGCTTTGACTTGGGCTATGGAGGTACCGGGCTGATTGTTTTCTGGTACGTTGACCAGATAGGCGGGCTGTTGGAAAACAGGTGCGTTGTCGTTGACGTCAGCAACGTGCAGAGTTATGATTATGCTGGAGGAGAGGGGTGGCTTGCCTCTATCTGTGGCTGTGATAGTGATGTTGTACCCCGGGGTCTGTTCCCGGTCTAGGATGTTATCTGTCACTAACTTGTAGTAATTATTGGAAGAAGAATGAATCTTAAATGGACTGTCTCCATTTAAACTGCACGTGACTTGTGCATTTTCTCCGGAATCTCGATCCCTTACTTTGAAGAGGGCCACAACTGTTCCAGAAGGGGAATCCTCCAAAATCTGATCAGAGAGGGAAGTGATGATTATTTCTGGGCGGTTGTCGTTCTCATCTAGAACGTCTATAATTACTTTACACTGTGAAGAAAGAGATCCTCTGTCCTTTACCTCCACATCAATCGTGTATTTTTCTACTTCTTCAAAATCCAAGGACTGGTGAGTGACGATGTCTCCAGTTAGGGAATCGAGAGAGAACACGTGCTGAGCTTCGTTAGCCACACCCAGGAAGGAGTATGTGAACTCCCCATTGATGCCCTCGTCCTGATCTGTCGCCCTTAGCCTTAGGACGGCTGTCCCTGGAGCCACATCTTCCCGAAGGCGGACTCTGTACACATCTTGGCTGAACACTGGGGGGTTATCGTTGGCATCTACCACTCGGATTCGGAGCTGAGCGGTTCCACTTCGGGGCGGGTCCCCACCGTCGACAGCTGTCAGCACCAGGTGGTGGGTGTTCTCGGTTTCTCGGTCCAGTGTCTTTTGCAGTTCTATTTCTGGGTATTTGCCACCATCAGGATTGTCTTTCACCAACAATGAGAAATACTCGTTAGGACTTAGGTGATACTTGCTCAGTGAATTCACACCAATATCAGGATCTTTCGCAGACTCCAGAATTGTTCTCATCCCTGGGTTGACGGATTCACTTATTTCTAGGTTTATTTCATTTTTTGGGAAATGAGGAGCATGGTCGTTAACATCCTCAATCTCCACAACGACATGAAAAATATTCAAGGGGTTTTCCAGCACGGCTTCCAACTGCAACTCACACTTTCTTCTCTCTTTGCATATCTGCTCGCGGTCTATGCGGTCCTTCACCAGTAAATCCCCGCTCTCCGCGTCCACACTGAAGTGCAGCTTCTCAGCGCTGACCCGCAGCTTCCTTGCAGATACTTCCAGGACGCTGAGCCCCAGATCCTTGGCGAGGTTCCCCACCACAGAGCCGCGGTCCAGCTCCTCGGGGATGGAGTAGCGGACCGGCTGGCCCAGCGCGGGACAGAACAAAGGCAGCAGCAGGGTAAACAGTACCTGCGGGCGGCCGAGGCGCTGCCTCTGCGCGCAGCTCCCTCCCATTGCTGGCTCGGGTTCTCTCTAGGTCTTCGGATCTTCACAGTGTGCTGGAATGCGGTCTTCCGAGGAGGAGGTGCATCTGGCCCCGTACAGCTGGACCCCAGTTTGGGTCTGGGAATCGGTGTCTTAGTCTCTGTGAGCGAGAGTTCCCTTTGGAGTGTATTCGTTTGTGCGCAGGAAATTCCAGCCTAGAGACTGAGGGACCCCGGGCGTTGGAGCTTGCTCTGCACTGGCCGACAGCGGCGCCCAGAGGCTCTGAGTGGAATTGCAGTCTGGCGTTTCATATTTTGAGGAATCTTTTATTTTTATATTAAGCGCAAATTGATAAGCTAAAATATTTGAATTTTGTTTCTTATTGATTTTGTTTCCATCGTGGAAATTTTAATGTTAAATATTATGTTCAATTTGTAAAAAATATATTAATTTTGGGTACACTGAAAGACTGTTTCGTTTTAATAAAAAGGCATGGAAGAAAGAAAAGAGAAGGTACCCAGATCCAACCCATGGCCCAACCCAACTGTTACCCAGATCATCCATCCACAGGAAAAGACTATCACTCCTTTTGAGGAAAATTGTCTTTTGTCATCAACTCTAGCTTTAGTCAGTTAAAAAGTAAAAAACCTTCCATCCATATTTAGACTGCAACCCTGGCTGTATTCAGTCATCCAGGATGATCAGTCTTGCTCTAAGATTTTTTAAAATTTATTTTCACTTTATGTGCTTGGTGTTTTTGCCATGGGTGTCGGGTCCCCTGGAACTGGAATCACAGACAGCCTGAGCTGCCATGTGGGTGCTGGGAGTTGAACCTGGGTCCTCTGGAAGAGCAGTCAGGGCTCCCAACCACTGAGCCATCCCTCCAGCCCTAATAATTTTAATAGACTATTTACAACGTCAAAAGAGTGCTGTTGAAGCTTGCCTTTTTCAAATAATGCAACTGAAATATATACATAATAATTATTACTCTTGTGGGGGAAAATAGTTTCAATGAGTAACTTGTATTCTAACTCCAGAATGTGTACTTACCTTCCACGAATCTACAGTTAACCAAGTGTTGGCACAAAAATGTCATGGTCTCAGAGGTATTGTGGGACTTGGCAGAGCACTCCTTTTTCTAGTAACTTCTGTAGAGTGATAATAAGTTCAAAAATCGAACCAAATATATCACTGTTTTCTTGAACTAAATGTGCTCACCAATCCCTCTACCAATCATTGATTTAGAAGGGTTTCATGTCCATCTTTGCTTAAATTCTGACCCCCTGCAGAACTGCCTTTTCTTCCTTTGAGGTTAGCTCTTAGTTTATTTGAAAGTTCAGTCCCAGTGTTTTCGCGTTTCCTCTGAGTTTTCTTCTACATTAAAGAGAAATATCCTTATCACACATGTTTAGCTTCTGTTCTTGGGAACACAGACATTATCCATCCCCCAAATCCATATTTACATGTTAGCTTTTAATTACTGGCATGTTTAATTTTGAAGGAAAAGAAGGACAAAGAGAATCCAAAATCTCAATTTAACATTATAAATTCTTAGAATCCTCGTTGGGCAAGGAAAGTCAAATTAAAAGGCTGTATCTCTAATATAGTCAGATGTTACATAATTATATACAAAAGGAAAGCCACTGGGCTAATAGGTACGATTATGCTTATAAAGATTCTAAGCACATAGTTATGAATTGTTGATTGAATATCAATACATAAATTAAAATCTCTAAGGAGTATATTCAGGTATTGTTTGAAAAAATATAACTGCAAAAACATACTGACTTTGTCCTCAAAGAACTACAGTGAACAGCCTTGGACGTGGCTTGTGGATCTGGTGGGGCTAATGCATTTGTTTCTGGTGTTTACCTAAGTTTGACACACTTGTCTTCAAAAGAGCTGTCTAAAGCGGTAGGGTTGCAGCGTGTGGCCCAGTGAGGAGGACACATAAATCAACAGGCACTTCCGTAGGAAGTTCCCTTTCCTACACAAGGTTCTGCATGGCTATTCATAACAACCTCATGGCAATCTGGGTGGTTTTCATGACAGTTTCCAAAACGGTCTGAACCACCAGATTCTACTCTTTAATGTTTTAGCGAGAGAGGCAAGTGTCGCCGGAACCGAGCGAAGTGGTTTTAAAGTAGAGATCTAATATTTCCACCACCTGGATTCAAGCCTAAATGTAAATCTGACCATAACTGTTCAAAGAAAAGGTAAAATCAGCACTCACTGGCACCAGAGGGGCATCCTCTACAGGGCACTTCGAATCATCTAACAGAGACAACGGATCTTTTTTCTCGCAGCTCTCCTGGCTGATGAGCGTGTCTGCGTAGTTGGGCTGCGGGAAGATCAGGTGACTCTTGCGCGAATCAGCAGTTAGGGAAACCTCGTGGGAATAGGTCTGCAAGAAAGCGCGCACCCCGTCCACGCCCACATAGTGAGAGGCAGGCAGGCCACCCAATCCATCTCCGGAAGACTGCAGCGCCTGAGACTTGTGCCAGCGCCGAAGTTTGAGAGCCAACAACACGATGACAAAGGCGAGAAAAACACAGGAGACCGTCGCGACCGCCACGACTAGGTAGAGGGTGAGGCTTGAGGCTCCAGAGTCCTGCGGTGGCTCCAGGTTGCCCAAGTCTGACAAAACTTCAGGGATGCTGTCAGCTACTGCAACAGTCAGAGTGACTGTGGCGGAGAGAGGAGGCTGGCCGTGGTCCTGCACAGCCACCACGAGGCTCTGCTTGAGGGCATCTCTGTCCAGCAGGGCCCGCGCGGTGCGCACCTCGCCCGTGTGCAGCCCCACGGAGAAGAGCCCTGGCTCGCTGGCCTTGAGCAGACGGTAGGACAGCCAGGCGTTCTGTCCCGGAGTCTCTGTCCACCGCCACCACCTTCGTCACCAGATAGCCAGGCTCTGCTGAGCGGGGCGCTAGCTCCACCCCAGTAGAGCCATCGGTGGGTGGAGTAGGGTACAAGATTTCCGGAGAGTTGTCATTCTGATCCAGGACGAACAGGGTCAATGACACGTTACTGCTGAGGGGCGGCTTCCCGCTGTCACTGGCAGTCACCTGCACCCGCAGTTCCCGGAACTGCTCATAGTCAAAGGACCAGAGTGCATACAGGATGCCAGTGTCTGAGTTGATGGAGATGTAGGAAGAAAGTGGTGCCCCCTCAATGGTGTCTTCAGCCAGAGAGTAAACGATCTGGGCGTTCTCTTTGCTATCCGGATCCAGGGCGGTCACTGAGAAGATGGAGGCGCCTCTGGGGTTGTTCTCTGGGATATAGGTAAAGTAGGAGACGTGAGAGAAGGTGGGTGGGTTGTCGTTGATGTCCGCCACGAGCAGAGTGAAGTGAGCTTTGGTCGACAAAGGCGGGTTTCCCCCATCCCTGGCTGTTACTGTGATGTTGAAAGAGGGCACCTGTTCCCTGTCAAGGGCTCTTTCTGTCACTAGTCTATAGTAACTGTCAATGGACTTTTCTAATTTAAATGGCAGATTCCCTGAGAGGGAGCAGGTTACCTCTCCGTTCTGCCCGGAGTCTAAATCATGCACGTTCAAAAGGGCTATGACAGTTCCCACAGGCGAGTCTTCAGCCACTGGACTAAAGAGGGAGGTGATGGTCACCTCCGGGCTGTTGTCGTTTACATCTTCTACTGTAATCAACACCTTCGCAGTTGCAAGATAGGCCCCTCCATCTTCAGCTTGGATTTCTATTTCATAGAAACTCATTTCTTCGTAATCTAGATTTCCAGATATTTTTATTTCCCCAGTACTTTTGTCTAGTTGGAATTTCAACAGTTGTGTGTCCTGTAAATTTCGGAATGAGTATGTCACTTCTCCATTGGCGCCTTCGTCTTTGTCGGTGGCAGTCACTTTCAGCAGCGGGGTGCCCACAGGCAAGTTCTCTGGAACATTCACTCGGTATTCAGGCGAGGTGAAGACTGGAGCATTGTCATTTGTATCAAAGACAGTCACAGTGATGAGGACCGTGCCGGATCTGGGAGGGTTACCCCCGTCAGAGGCCACGAGGACCAGGTGGTGAATGGCCTCTTCCTCACGATCTAGGGCGTGCTCCAGCACGAGCTCCGGGTACTTGACGCCGTTAGCTCGGCTCTGAACGCCTAGGGAGAAGTGCTTACTGGGGCTGAGCTGGTAGCTCTGCAGAGAGTTCACGCCCACATCCGGATCAATAGCTTCCGGGAGAGGAAAACGCATCCCTGATGCGACATTTTCATTGATTTTTACATCTACAGTTTCTGCTTGGAATTTTGGAGCATTGTCATTGACATCCGTTACCTCTATCTCTATCCCGAAAAGTTTCACCCTTTCTTCCACAAGGATGTTAAAGCTGACGAGACAGGGCGCGCTCTGGGCACACAGCTCCTCCCGGTCTATCCTCCCCGCGGTGACCAAGCTGCCACCTCGCGGGTTCAGAGAGAAAAGCTGCGACCTACCTCTGGAGACGATGCGGACCCCGCGCTCCGCCAGCTCGCGGGGCTCCAGCCCCAGGTCCTTGGAGATGTTGCCCACAAAGGAGCCTTTCTCTAGTTCTTCAGGAACGGAGTAGCGGATCTGCCGAGCTGCGGACTCCCAGGGCATCCACAGGAAAAGGAGGACCAGTTTGGAGCGCTCTAAGAGATTCCTTTGAGCGGCCATTGTCTCCTGACCACGGAATTTTCTCAAAGCTCTCCCCGATCAGCCGAGCGCGCTGTGTGTTTTACCCGGTTCTTTTCTTCTTTATGTGGCCTCAGGAGTCTCAGATGGAGCACCTTAAATTCCTGGGTGATTTTCGTTGCAGCCCAGGAGCCGGTTTGCAGGAACTGAGAGGCTGTAAGCCTTTGGACCCTGAGAATCCCAACCGAGCTCTGGCGGCGTTTTGCTCTTCGTAGGTGAATAGCGACGCTCAGAGTCTGAAGAAGTTACTGCACCCATTACAGAATCTCTGCAAACGCATCTGTTGAGTTGTTTTATTTTATATTGATCTTTGATTTCTCTGTTCATTCTTTTTAAAGGGTGCGAGATTGAAATCAGGGCTTCATACATGCTAGACAAGTTCTCCATCACTGAGCTATATTCGAGCCCTTTTCAATTCGTAGGTTACTGGGGAGTGTAATACGTTAAATTGATAATATTTACAACTTATTTCCAACAGGAACATACTCACTTAAAACATAAATAATGTTTATTTTAGTGTTGAAAAAAATTCAACTTTTATATTAATTCACATGAAGACAATTATACTCCTTTTGATAAAATTCACTTTGAAAGATTTTTATTTTCTTTAATTTGATTATGTTGTTTAGTTTATAACCCCGTAAGAGGCTGACAAGATAGTCTATTATTACTTAATGATTTTTAAAAAATGTACTTTTTCTTACATAGGATTGTTATTGAAAATTTAATTAGGCTATTTAGAAATGAATTTATCAAATAATTAGAAAGTAAAAGTAGCAAATTGTATGGTTGCCTACTAAAATGTGTTGTAATGGGAAGACAAAGATGTTACAAGCATTTCAGGCACCAGAAACAAAACCAAAGATGCAGTAATGTGATTTTTTTTCCAGTGTTGAGAATCAAAGGATGTGAGGCAAATACTCTATACTTGAGCTAAATCCCTAGCCCCGAGGTAGAACTGTGAATAAGTTTTTATGCCAAGTATCTTTTTTTCAAAAGATTTATTTTGTGTTATCAGTTCTCTATCTGCATATACACTTTTGTGTCAGAAGAGGGCACCAGATCTTATTACAGATGGTTGTGAGCCACCATGTGGTTGCTGGGAATTGAATTCAGGAGCTCCTGCGGGAGCAGCCAGTGCTCTTAACCACTGAGCCATCTCTCCAGCCCGATACCAAGCATCTTATTGTATCAGAGCATTAATACCAATATTAAAAATGTCTTCTCCTAGGCAGCTTATCTGGTAGTGTGAAGAAGATGGACTATGAATTTGGAGTTTTGCCTGCCCACCCACACCCAGAAGGAGTCACAGGTTTACTTCTTTTACAGAGGAAACAGGGTGTTTAAAAGTGTTTCAGTCATTGTGGCATTCTTCAGATATTTTGTTATAGTTCTGAGAGGTAGGTCTTACCCCCTGAGCATTGGAATTCTAGGTAGGTAATGGCCAGACCCAAGCATAAATTTTATCTTTTTTCTTTCAAAGATCTTAAATCACAAACAGATTGAAAGCAAAAAGGCAAAAGCATCTCATAGTGTTCTTGGAAATCATTCGTTTTGATGTAGAGGAAGAGATTGAGAAAATGTGCAAAAGCAGTTCTAAGAAAAGGGAGAAGAACAGTAAAGCTGGAAGAACTGAAGTAATAGAGGAGAAACCCCCCCTCGGGCAGTTATACTAACTTTTGGGGACCACAAAACCTTAAGAATGTGAACAAAACTTCAAGTCTCCTCTGAAGAGAAGCATCTGCCACTGAACAGAAGTTGGAAGATCTGTTAGCTGATGTCCCAATCACCTCTCAAGGGTAGATTAAAAAAAAAAAGTGAAAAAATAAATGGAGACAGCCAAATGCAGCAGAAATGATTTACAATAAGTATTTTTTTCCTGGAAAGGAGCACCGTTCTGATAGTTCAGCACGCTTTAAACATTTTAGACATTAAAACATATAAATTAGACGCATAAATTCATTTAAGTAGCAAGTTTGGATAGGCTACTCATTTATTTGGTTAGACGCCAAGACTATTATAGTTATTATATGCATGAGTGTTTGGCCCTCATATATGTATGTGCACCACGTGCATGCCTGGAACACAAGGAAGTCAGAGGACGGTGTCAGATTCTCTCGTGCCCTGGAACTACGGTGGTGGACGGTTGTGAGCCACTGTGGGTGCTGGGAACCGAATGCATGTCCCCTGCAAGAACAACAGAGCTCTTCACCCTTGAGCCATCTCTCCAGCCCCCAAGATTTTTACTGCTTTTGTTTGCCCATCGGAGCCTTACAAGATAGCTACAATTTTTTAACTTTTTTTTTCCACTGAAGGATAGATCAACTTATGAACAAAAAGTCGTCATTTCACCATTGAGAAGACGCGGTGGCAGTTAGCTACCGATTTTTCAAATATGAACCTAGATACAAAAATGAAGTTACTATGGCTGAAATAAGAGAAACTGGGATGATTAAAGAATAAAACGAAACTTACCGGTGTTAGAGTCTCGGGATGTGCAGTCGAATCATCCCCAACGTGAAGCGGAATTAAAGCCCCAGGAGAACTACCGCAAACTACTTCTTCAGCAGAAGGCAAAGGTGCGCTGCACTTCAGGAAATTTAACTCCGCCTTTCCCGTATGCCCAACGCACAGATTGTAGGAATAAGGCAGAGTCCCCTCGCTATAGTTGAGAGAAACCCCTGGCCTAGTCTTAGAACAAACTCCAGATTGAAAGCAGCCCCAGACAGAGGGCCTGGAGGAGTGTCGCAGTCGAAGAGCGATGGCTAGAATCACAGCCAGGAGGAAAAGCACAGAAATCAAGGCCAAGGCCACCACCAAGTAGAACTGCAGCTCGGCTTGAGGGTCAGGGGGTAGTGGGTGGTCACTGAGGTCTGGCAGGGCCTCCTGCAAGCTGTCAGCGAACACTAGCAGCAGCGTGGCAGTGGCCGAGAGCGGTGGCTGTCCACCATCGTGAACACCAACCAACAGGCGCTGCCGCGAGGCGTCCCTGTCGCCCAGGGCACGCGCTGTGCGCACCTCGCCAGTGCGCAGCCCCAGGCTGAAGAGCCCGGGATCGCTGGCCTGCAGCACGTGGTACGACAGCCAGGCGTTGTGTCCCGAGTCTGCGTCCACAGCCACCACCTTAGTGACCAGGTATCCGGGTTCGGCAGCGCGCGGTACCATGTCGAAAAGCGCGGAACCGTCGGGTTCGAGCGCGGGGTACAGCACGCGCGGTGCGTTGTCGTTGCGGTCGCCCACCAGCACGCGCATGCTCACGTTGGCGCTGAGCGCGGGCGAGCCCTGGTCGCGCGCCTGCAGGGTCAGCTGGAAGGAGCGCAGCTGCTCGTGGTCGAAGGCGCGCTGAGCGAACACCACTCCGCTCTGCGCGTTCACGGTCACGTAGGACCACAGCGATTTAGGTTCCAGGTCGCTGGCTATGATGGAGTAGGAGATGTGACCATTGGACCCCAAGTCCGGGTCAGAGGCGCTGACTTGAGCGATGGAGGCTCCAGGTGGGTTGTTCTCTGCCACGTGGACTATGTAAGAAGACTTCTGGAAAGCCGGGGCGTTATCATTTACATCAGTGATGTGCAGAGCGATGGTTGTACTGGAAGAAAGGGGTGGCTTGCCCCTGTCCGTAGCGGTGATGGTGACATTGTATTGTGGGTTCTGCTCTCGGTCTATGGCTCCATCTGTTACTAACTTGTAGTAGTTGCTAGAAGAAGCATGGATCTTGAAAGGCAGGTCTTTGCCTATGTCACACGTCACTTCTCCGTTTCCTCCGAAATCCCGATCTCGCGTTTTGAAGAGGGCCACCACCACTCCCGGAGGAGAATTCTCCAAGATACGATCAGAAAGAGAGGTGATGATTATTTCTGGGCTGTTGTCGTTTTCATCTAGGACTTCTATGATGATTTTACACTGTGTAGAGAGACCACCTCCATCCTTCGCTTCCACTTCCATGGTGTATCTTTCTACCTCTTCAAAATCCAATGGCTGGTTGTTCCTAATCACGCCTGTTTTCTCATCCAGAGCGAACACGTGTCTTGTGCTCTGGGCAGTGCTCCGAAAGTAATAACTTATCGCAGCATTGATGCCCTGGTCCTCATCAGTGGCTGTCACTTGCAACACGGAGGACCCTGGGGGCAGATTTTCACTAACACTGAGCCTATATTCTTCTTTGCTGAACACTGGAGGGTTGTCATTGTTGTCCTTTACAGATATTTCTATTTGAGTGGTGGCACTGCGAGGTGGGTCCCCTCCATCTAAGGCAGTCAGTATCAAGCGATGAGACCTCTGCTCTTCCCTGTCTAGAAGTTTCTCTAGAGACAGCTCCGGGCTTTTGCCGCCATCAGGATTAACTCTAACCACTAATGAGAAATAAGGGTTGGAGCTTAGCTGGTAGTCTTTAATTGAGTTCAAATTTATGTCGGGGTCAGTGGCAGGCTCAAGGGGTATTCGTGTACCAACCGACACAGATTCTAGAATTTCTAAACGCGTCTCTTTCTTCTCGAATTGTGGAGCGTGATCATTAATGTCCTCAATCTCCACAACGACATGAAAAATATTCAAGGGGTTTTCCAGCACGGCTTCCAACTGCAACTCACACTTTCTTCTCTCTTTGCATATCTGCTCGCGGTCTATGCGGTCCTTCACCAGTAAATCCCCGCTCTCCGCGTCCACACTGAAGTGCAGCTTCTCAGCGCTGACCCGCAGCTTCCTTGCAGATACTTCCAGGACGCTGAGCCCCAGATCCTTGGCGAGGTTCCCCACCACAGAGCCGCGGTCCAGCTCCTCGGGGATGGAGTAGCGGACCGGCTGGCCCAGCGCGGGACAGAACAAAGGCAGCAGCAGGGTAAACAGTACCTGCGGGCGGCCGGGGCGCTGCCTCTGCGCGCAGCTCCCTCCCATTGCTGGCTCGGGTTCTCTCTAGGTCTTCGGATCTTCACAGTGTGCTGGAGTGCGGTCTTCCGAGGCGGAGGTGCATCTGGCCCCGTACAGCTGGACCCCAGTTTGGGTCTGGGAATCGGTGTCTTAGTCTCTGTGAGCGAGAGTTCCCTTTGGAGTGTATTCGTTTGTGCGCAGGAAATTCCAGCCTAGAGACTGAGGGATCCGGGGCGTTGGAGCTTGCGCTGCACTGGCCGACAGCGGCGCCCAGAGGCTCTGAGTGGAATTGCAGTTTCTCTTGTTTAGAAATCCTTTTCCAAAATATATGTATCGGTCTGAACACGCAGCTATGAATAGCCGCACATTTTAATCTCACTATGGAATTATAGTGGCTACTTATGTATTTAACGTTTTAAAAAAAATTATATATGATTGGAAATTTATACCATACTATAGAATATTATGTATTATGTTGTGAATCTTCATATATAAATCAGACCAACCAACTTCAACGGTGATGAACATAAAGCCAATCTTTGTTTAGTGTATATTGAGCTTTCTGGATATTCAGGATAAAATCTAAAATATGTAGTGTAATTTGACACTTAAAAAAGAAACCAAAATATCAGTAATTTCCCTTTTCAGCCTATTTATGTTCTACAACCTGTTACCTACATACATAGTTTAAGAGCATTGGAATTGATCATTTGCCATGATTTTCTCAGTCACCAATCTGTGACCTATGTTGTAATAGCTAAGGGACAGGTGGGTGTGACTGCAAGCACAAGATGAAGAGTTCAAGATTAGCCTGGGAGACATAACGGGACCCTGAAACCAAGACAAAACAAGAAGACCCTCACCTGTGCTCCTGGAAACCACCCTGCTAAAAACACATGAAAGGCGTGAACATTGGAGTGGGGTGGATGTAAGGGGTGGTAATGGGACAGTGAGTGTGATTGAAACACATCACACACATGTATGAAAATGTCATGATTAATATATGCTAATAAACATTGAAAAGAGAAGTGATGTTTGTGTAGACTGTTGTCTACTTACCATGTCATAGATACATGCATGCATCATGAGTGTCTATGTTATGTTTTCCCCAAATTAACATGCATTTTAAACTCATGAATTTAAATATAGATATGACTCCTCAGAAGAAAAATTTGAGAAATCCCTATACTGCATGAGTAGAAAATAAGATTCTCAAAGGATTCTCATTTCCTCCTATTAGCATACAGAAGAGAGTGCCTTTTTATTTTGTTTCTAAGGTGATAGATTGAACCTAGAGCTATGTACAGCTCTAGCCCCGAACCACACCTGTAGTACTGAAAGAATGCTTGAAGAAATTAAAATGTCTATATCTCATATTAGAGATCCATTATACATCATAATATCAATGTCCAGATATATTAAACTCCTTATTATGTACAAACCCCTCTATGTCCATAGAAACACCAGCAGTCACCAACATATCTATGCAACAAAAGTTTACAATAGAAATTTTGTTTTGTTTTGTTTTGTTTTTTTTTTGAGACAGGGTTTCTCTGTAGCTTTGGAGCCTGTCCTGGATCTCACTCTATAGACCAGGCTGGCCTCGAACTCAGAGATCAGCCTGTCTCTGCCTCCCGAGTGCTGGGATTGCAGGTGTGTGCCAGGCTGTAGAATAGACATTTGAAAGTTTCATTTCTTTCCATTTCTTTTCGTAGACACAGGTTAAACTGAGTGTCTCACACAGGATAGGCAACTCCCAGCCACTGAGCAATGCTCCAGAGTTATGTTCAAGTGTTCTCCTGCATGCCATCTGTTACTTGAACGTTGACCTTATGTTTAAAAACCAAGTAATACATTATTTTTCCTAATAGCTAAAATTCAGGAAAATCTTTTCAGAATCTCCTGCAGCATGTCATGAGACCAGTTTCTCGCTTACATCCTAGCTACTCCCTGAGACTGGAGAATTGAGCCGGAGCCAAAACTTTAATTTCCTATATTTGACAAATTTTTAAGCCCCCATATTAGCAATTTCTCATAGGCAAGCTTACACTTGAAAGAAGAGTGTCAAGCTGTTTTTCATAACTTGATACTATAGCATTAGGAAACCTAAGCCTTTAATGCTATTACCATAAAGGATGCTATAATTTTCTTCATTAGAAGAAGAAAAGGCAAAAAGGGCTTTGCTGGGGTTTGTAAATGATAGCTGAAGCTTGACTCACCCTCAAGAAAGATCTTTAAGCACAAATGGTTTCTACAAACTTAGGGTCTGAAAAACAATAGTTCATCGAGGTATTTTCCTGTCGTAGAAATAGAAATGTGTGTGTGTGTGTGTGTGTGTGTGTGTGTGTGTGTGTACGGTGGGTTTTCAGCTGCTTCTCTAAGAAAGGGGCCCTTATTAGTTCACCCTTACAAAAGTGTCTCACTAGACACCGTGTTAGGAGCAGGAGCTACGGTGAGGGGTATTAGGAATAACGACCAGTTAATGTCAGGAAGAGAACTCCAGCTGAAGAGATAGATAGTAGAGAGGCACTGTGACCAACCAAGGAGCTCTATCCAAACAGCCCCCTCCATGCAGGGTGATAAGAACTGCCCCCGGTGACAAGAGTTTCGTGATAAGAACGTGAAATCGTATCAGCAATGTCTAACCAATAAACTGAAAGACTAGACTCAGCGAAAACTTGAGTGGTTACAAATGCTTCAATATCAACTGATGCAACATGAGAGCTGAGAGGTAATTATCATCAACAATAAAGGGGGAAAACCAAAACTCACAGGAACCAGAGGAGAGTCGTCAATAGGAAACTTGGACTCAACTGAACTGCACAACGGCTCGCTTTTCCCGCAGCTCTCCTGGCTGATGAGCGTGTCTGCATAGTTGGGCTGCGGGAAGATCAGGTGGCTCTTCCCAGAGTCAGGCGTGAGGGAGAACTCTTGAGAATAGGTCTGTAGGAAAGCTTGAACCCCTTGCACACCCACAATATGGGATGGTGGCACCCTGGCCAATCCACCCGTTGTAGCCTGCTGCAGATGTGAAGCGTGCCAGCGCCTTAGCCTAAGGGCCAGCAGCACAAGAACAAAGACTAGGAAGACACAAGAGACCACAGCAACTGCCACTACCAGGTAGAGTGTGAGATCAGAATCAGGGTCCACAGGAGTGTTGATACTGCCCAAGTCAGCCAGGATGTCGGGGATGCTGTCTGCCACAGCCACAGTCAGAGTGATGGTAGCAGAGAGAGGGGGCTGACCATGATCCTGAACAGCTACCACGAGGCTTTGCTTGAGTGCGTCTCTGTCTAGCAGGGTCCGAGCTGTGCGCACTTCGCCTGAGCGGAGCCCCACTGTGAAAAGTCCTGGCTCACTGGCCTTGATCAGACGGTAAGACAACCAAGCATTCTGTCCAGAGTCTTTGTCCACCGCCACCACCTTGGTCACTAGATATCCGGCCTCTGCTGAGCGGGGAGCCAGCTCCACCCCGGTGGAGCCATCCGTTGGGAGGGAGGGGTACAGGATCTTGGGGGCATTGTCGTTCTGATCCAATAGAAACACAGTCAGGGACACATTGCTGCTGAGTGGTGGATGGCCGCCGTCACGTGCCGTCACCTGCATTTGCAGATTTCGAAACTGCTCATAGTCAAAGGATTGCAGAGCATAGAGCACACCAGTGTCCGAGTTAATGGAGACATAGGAGGAGAGTGGTGCTCCCTGGATGGTGCTTTCCACCAAAGCGTAAGTAATCTTAGCGTTCTCGTTGTCATCGGGGTCGTGGGCGGTAACAGAGAAGATGGAGGTACCTCGGGGGTTGTTTTCAGGGAGGTAGACAGAGTAGGAGGTTTGAGAGAAGGCAGGTGGATTGTCATTGATGTCAGCTACATACAGGGTGATGTGGATCTCTGTGGACATGGACGGGGTTCCTCTGTCTGTTGCTGTCACTGTGATGTTGTACTCGGAAGCTTTTTCTCGATCGAGAGTCTGGGCTGTCGACAATCTATAGTAATCATCTACCGAGTTTTCTAATTTAAAAGAGGGGGTCTCCGGGATGGAACAGACAACTTGACCATTCTTCCCTGAGTCTTGGTCATGAGCATTGAAAAGAACGATTACCGTCCCTGGGGGAGCATCTTCCCTCACCGGGCTAAACAGAGATGTAATGGTCACTTCCGGCCGATTGTCATTTACATCTTCTACCATAATTACCACCTTGGTCCGCCCTTTCAATCCCCCACCATCTTCAGCCTGAATCTCCATTTCATACAGTGAACATTCTTCATAGTCCAGAGTTTTCGCTACAGTCATTTCTCCGGTGTTTTCATGAAGATGGAATAACATAACGGACTGTTTGTCATTAATTTTCCGGAATTTATATGTCACCTTTCCATTGGCACCCTCATCCGGGTCGCTAGCTCTCACTGTGAGCAGCAGGGTGCCCGGGGCCACGTTCTCAAGGACTTTCACGCGGTAAACCGGTTGGTCGAAAACAGGGGCATTGTCGTTTGTATCCAACACTGTGACCTGGATGAGCGCTGTGCTGGAGCGGCGCGGGTCGCCTCCATCGGAGGCGGTGAGGACCAGGTGGTGAGTGGGCTCTTCCTCTCGGTCCAGGGTGCGCTCCAGCACCAGCTCTGGGTTTATAGTTCCATCATCTCCGGTTTGCAGGTGGAGAGAGAAGTGTTGGTTGGGGCTGAGCTGGTAACTCTGGAGGGAGTTCACGCCCACATCTGGATCAACAGCTTCTGGGAGTGGATACCGTGCTCCGGGAGCAGCGATTTCGCTGATTTTTACTACCAAATTTTCCGCCTCAAATTTCGGCGCATTGTCGTTGATATCAAGCACCTCTACCTCCACCCCATAAAGTTTCACTCTGTCTTCAACTAGGACTTTAAAGCTTAGGAGACAGAGTGCAATCTGAGCGCACAGCTCCTCCCGGTCTATCCTGCCTGTGGTGACCAAGCTGCCGCTTCGCGGGCTCAGAGAGAAAAGCTGGGTCTTACCTTTGGAGATGATGCGGACTCCGGGCTCCGCGAGCTCACGGGGCTCCAGTCCCAGGTCCTTAGAGATGTTTCCCACCATATAGCCCTTTTCTGTCTCTTCCGGCACTGAATAGCGGATCTGCCTGGCGCTGGCCTCCGCCAGCATCCCCAGCAGCGCGCACAGGAGGGTGAGTCTTCTGCAGGGCGGGCGTCTGGTCCCGGCAGCCATTGTTGCTTTGGCTACGGAATTTGCTCAGAATTCCCTTTGTGCCCACTTACTGCCTAGGCTCTTCTTTTCTTCCTACAACTGTCTGGTGATACTCATTCCTCAGGAGAAAGTCAGAGCGCTCCAAGTTAAAAGGTTGATTGTTGCTATAGTCCGGGAGCCAGTTTGTAGGATACGCAGGGCTTTGTGTAGTTGCTGACATGAAAATCCGGATGGAGCGCGGAGATTTTCTTTCAGTTGGTGAACAGCGGCGCTCAGAGTCCTAAATCGTTACTACATCATCTGAAACATTACATCTCTTCCTTCCCTCTGTTCCTTTCTCAACCCCTCTCTTTCCTCCCCACTCCCTTGCCCTCTTCCCCATCTTTCTTCGTTTTCTTCTTTCTTTATTTTTTCTTCCTCCACCCCTTCTTTCCTTATTCCCTCCTTTTGTTCTTTTCGAGAAAGTGTATTACAGAAATGGAGTCGCTTAGGCTGATCTTTATCAAGCAATCCTCCTGCCTCAGCCTCCGGAGTACTTGGTTCTACTCGTGTGGCCCCATGAAATATTTGATTATCAATGATTGATAAAGAAAATAGTACTCGCTTGTAATTGTGATTTAAGATTTTCTAAGCATTCTCTTGCATTTATACTTCAAAAGCAATGACCATTTGTGGATATCTGGGTTGTAAATGAAGTGGGATGATATTTCTGTATTAACTCCCCAAACAGTTTTGGCTTAACATAAACCTAATTCACTTAAAGTTTTGGTTTGTACACACTCTATAAATTGTTATAATTTTATTTTTATGGTGTTTTGTTTTGCATATGTCTTTACAACTTTTAGAGGTAATTTTGATGTGAAATTTATACAACATTCATATTTCCTTCATACTTGTATGACACACATGTTCATTTCATAATTATATTGGTTCAATTTTTTTATGGAAGGACCTCATTATGTAGCCCTGGCTGTCCTGGAACCGCTGTACAGACTAGATTGACCTCAAATTCACAGAGATCCTCCTGTCTCTGCCTCCAGTGTGCTGGCATTAAAGACATTCACCACTAAGCATGGCTCATAATTACACTGCATGAGTATATGGATGGATTATCCATTTTGAAGACATAATATTTATTCATTTTGATGATAAAATTAAGTTTTTAAAAAAACTTTTGTGTTATATAAATAATTTTACTTGGACAATATTTATACATTTTCTTCCCTTACCTATTATATTAATGTTAAAATCTTTTAAAAAAAAGATTTATTTATTTATTATGTATACAGCATGTATGCCTGCAGGCCAGAAGAGGGCACCAGATCTCATTACAGATGGTTGTGAGCCACCATGTGGTTGCTGGGAATTGAACTCAGGACCTCTGGAAGAGCAGGTGGTGCTCTTAACCTCTGAGCCACCTCTCCAGCCCATTAATGTTAAAATCTTAACAAGACAAAGGTGTGTGTGTGTGTGTGTGTGTGTGTGTGTGTGTGTGTGTGTGTGTTTAAAGACTAGGTCTCACTGTGTAGCACTTGGCTGTCCTGGAACTCACTCTGTAGACCAGGCTGGCCTCAAACTCACAGAGATCTGCCTGCTTCTGCCTCCCAAGTGTTGGGACAAAAGGTGTACTGTCACTAGGGCCATACAGGATTGAGGTTTTAAATTTTACATTCATGTAATCATTTAAACTTTTCCACTAGTTCACAAAGGATTTAGCTTTTGATGTGAATACATGATGCATGTACAGGTATTGGGAAAATAAAAATTAACATTTGGAAAAAAAGCAAGTTTCAATTTCAATCCTTCATCATGTGTGTGTGTGTGTGTGTGTGTGGTGCTGGGGATGGAACCTAGAACCTCAGCATGCTAGGTAAGTGTTCTACCACTGAGCTGAGCTATATCCCCAACCCTCATACAGTTTCAAGGGCTGACAAGTGGCCCAGTAGAAAAGCACTTGCCTAGATTATTCTATTTTAAAGTGGTCATACATTTCTTATTCTAAAGGCCATTTAAACTTAAGTAATAATTTAGGAAAAAGAACACAAAATACAGAATGAATATTTACTACTAAAAAGTAAATGGTAAGTGGTGTTATGTGAAGAAAAAATATGTTTTTAAGGATGTCATTTATTAAATTACGACTGCCAGAAGAACCAAGCAAAGACATAGTAAGTATGAAATGGCAGTTGTGTATTCATACCTAAAAGTAGCTTTTGCCTTTAAGCAGCAATAACTCAGAACGCACTACAAGGACAGTGGGAAAACCTTTGTGGTTTCAAACTGTAAGATGAATGCAGTGTTTTTCCCTTGCCCTTCCCTTCTTAAAGATTATACGTCAAGAATCAGAGGAAGGTAGCCAGGCGGTGGTAGTGCACACCTTTAATCCCAGCACTCAGGGCGCAGAGTGAGTTCCAGAACAGCCAAGACTACACAGAGAAACCTTGTCTTGAAAAACAAACACTCCAAACCAAACTAAAACAAAACAAAAAGAATCAGAGGAAGGGACTAGAGAGATGGCTCAGCAGTTAAGAGCACTGGCTGCTCTCCCAGAGGACCTAGGTTCAATTCCCAGCACCCACATGGTGGCTCACATCAGTCTGTAACTCCAGTTTCAGGGATCCAATACTTTCCATTTTCTGGCCTCTAAGGGTACCAGGCATACAAATGATGTCCAGATGTACACGTAGAAAAAACACTCATGCATATAAAATAAAAATTTTATATATATAAAGAGAACCAGAACAAAAGAAATGGGAGTGTTAGTGTCTTCAATTCTTTTCTTTCTCTCATCTTCCCCTTCTATTGTGGGCCTCAAACCGAGGGCCTAGAGCATCCCCTATGTAGTGCTCCACCACTGTATCCCAGCCCCTAATCTTTCCTTTTCTATAGGATGTCACACTTCCCCCCCAAACTCACAGAACTCAGTGAGATGAGTCTGAAGAATTCAGCAAGTCTCTCTCATTCCACAAACACACACAGTAGTTTTTGTGTCTTTTTTAGGGGAGTCAGAAAGCCATGACTGTTAGGTGAGTCTAAGAAGCTAGACACAAGGAATAAACACAAAGTGAACCATTAGTGAAATCAGTGAAGGGAGATACCAATGAGTAGCTTCATACTTAAAGGATGAAGTAATTTTTTTGTTGTTGTTTGCTTTGTTTTTTTTGAGACAGAGTTTCTCTGTGTAACAGAGCTCTGGCATTCCAGGACTCCCTCTATAGACCAAGCTGGCCTCGAAAAGGTCCACCTGCCTCTGCCTCCTGAATGCAGGGATTAAAGGCTTGTGCCGCCATCACCTGGCAAATTATACTCTAAATTTAATGCTTGTCTATGTATAATAAAATTAGAAAGAATGGTGGCTCAGACTTGTAATCCAGCCTCCAGGAGACTGAGGCAGGAGAATCTCCGGTTCTAGGCTGGCCTCTGCCACCCAGTGTAATAATTTCTAGGCCAGCCTGGATACATTGTGAGTCACGAATCAGGGTCATCAGTTAGTTACCTAGCAAGACTCGGTCTCAAAAAAAGTGAAAATCAACTGGTCAATTTCAATCACTTTGAAAAAATGGTCACTTATGCTCTTGCGATGCTAACAGCACACCCTCTCAGTACTATGTGGATAGTTCACTGCACTGTGAACATGTAAGCTTTTGAATTTCTTTCTGGAACTTATTTTATAGCACAATTCACCTCACTTCACCGATGAAAGGAAATAGAACTTTCTGAGCCATTGTAAATTTTTTTTGAAGCGGATTCACAAGACCAGAAAACGTGCTATGTTGCTATGTAAATATAGATAGCTGTGTAGTTCAAGAAGAGAGAATCAAAGGTTTGAATGGAACTTACCGGTGTTAGAGGTTCCGGGTGGGAAGTCGGCTCACTGGAATCACAAAGTGGAAACAAGGCCCCAGATGACTCGGGGCAAAGAAGGCCTTGTCCTGAACTCAATGGGTCACTACATTTTAGGAAATTATACTCTGTCTTTCCGCCATGTGCACCGTACAGATTATAGGAATACGGCAAAGTACCATCGCTGTAGTTGGGGGGAACCACAGGTCTAGACTCAGAACAAACTCCAGATTGAAAGCAGCCCCAGACAGAGGGGCTGGAGGAGTGTCGCAGTCGAAGTGCGATGGCTAGAATCACAGCCAGGAGGAAAAGTACAGAAATCAAGGCCAAGGCCACCACCAAGTAGAACTGCAGCTCGGCTTGAGGGTCAGGGGGTAGTGGGTGGTCACTGAGGTCTGGCAGGGCCTCCTGCAGGCTGTCAGCGAACACTAGCAGCAGCGTGGCAGTGGCCGAGAGCGGTGGCTGTCCACCATCGCTCACAGCGACCAGAAGGCGCTGCCGCGCCGCGTCCCTGTCGCCCAAGGCACGCGCTGTGCGCACCTCGCCAGTGCGCAGCCCCAGGCTGAAGAGCCCGGGATCGCTGGCCTGCAGCACGTGGTACGACAGCCAGGCGTTGTGTCCTGAGTCAGCGTCCACTGCCACCACCTTAGTGACCAGGTATCCGGGTTCGGCAGCGCGCGGTACCATGTCGAAGAGCGCAGAGCCGTCGGGCTCGAGCGCGGGGTACAGCACGCGCGGCGCGTTGTCATTGCGGTCGCCCACCAGCACGCGCATGCTCACGTTGGCGCTGAGCGCGGGCGAGCCCTGGTCGCGCGCCTGCAGGGTCAGCTGGAAGGAGCGCAGCTGCTCGTGGTCGAAGGCGCGCTGAGCGAACACCACTCCGCTCTGCGCGTTCACGGTCACGTAGGACCACAGCGATTTAGGTTCCAGGTCGCTGGCTATGATGGAGTAGGAGATGTGACCGTTGGACCCCAAGTCCGGGTCAGAGGCGCTGACTTGAGCGATGGAGGCTCCAGGTGGGTTGTTCTCGGCTACAAACACCAAGTAGGAGGCCTGGTGGAAAAGCGGACTGTTGTCATTGACGTCACCAATGTGTAAGGTGACTTTTATGCTGGAAGAGAGGGGTGGCTTGCCTCTGTCAGTGGCGGTGATGGTGACATTGTACTCTGGGTTCAGCTCTCGGTCTAAGGGTCTATCTGTTACTAGTTTATATGAGTTTTTGGAAGAAGGGATTATTTTAAAGGGCACATCATCGTCTAGTCGACAGTTAACCTCCCCGTTTTCCCCAGAATCTCCGTCGTGTATTCTGATCAAAGCAATTAGTGTTCCTGGAGCTGCGTTTTCTAGAATCGTCTCTAGTAGAGAATCAACTGTAACTTCTGGGCTGTTGTCATTTTCATCTTGTATGTTAATTTCAACCGTACATTGTGCGACCAGGCCTCCACCATCCCGCGCTTCCACTACTATAGAATATTCTTTGATTTCTTCAAAATCCAGTAGCCTCTGTGTTGTAATTTCCCCACTCTTTGAATTGAGACTAAACACTTGCCCATCTCTGTAGAAGGAATAAGAAATCTCGGAATTCACGCCCTCATCCTTGTCGGTAGCTGTCACCTGTAGCACAGTTGTGCCTGGTGGCACGTTTTCCGGAAGGTGGACTCTGTACACTTCCTGGTTGAACACCGGAGGATTATCGTTTGCATCAGTCACTTGGATCCGAAGCTCAGTGGTGCCACTTAGGGGAGGATTCCCGCCGTCTAAGGCAGTCAGGACTAATCGGTAGTAATTTTGTTGCTCGCGGTCTAAAGTTTTCTCCAACACCAATTCCGGGTATTTACGACCATCTTGTTTTTCTTTATTCACTAGTGAGAAACTAGGGCTAAGAGAGAGTTTATAATTCTGTAGCGAGTTTAAGGCAATATCTGCATCTTCTGCCACCTCTAGTAGGTATCGGGTGCCTGGTTGTGCAGACTCACTTATTTGCAGCTCCGAGGAAGTGTGCATGAATTTTGGCATGTGGTCATTAATGTCCTCAAGCTCCACGCTCACGTGATAAAAGTTCAACGGACTTTCAGCAACAGCCTCAAATTCCAGAATGCACACTGGCTTCTTCCCGCAAATCTGCTCCCTGTCCAGCCTGCTGCTCACCAGCAACTCCCCGCTGGTTGCGCTCACACTGAAGTATGGCTTCTTGGAACTGATACGCAGCTTTCGCGTCGGTAGCTCCTGCACACTGAAGCCCAGGTCCTTGGCGAGATTCCCCACTACCGAGCCGGTGGGCATTTCCTCGGGGATCTTGTAGCGGATCTGCTCAAAGAGCGCGGGGCAGAACAAAGACAGCAGGAAGGGAAGGAGCATTGTCCGCCTGCGCACCCAGCGCCTCCCGGCAGCGCCCTCCCGCATCCTTCTGGTTTCCCTTTGCTAGCTCACCAGCCTGGAGACGCCGGGTTACGAGGAAGCTCCTCCGTGCTGCGGATATTCCGGGCTCCAAATGGACTTTGATGCCAGTTCTGGTCCACAAAACGATTCGTCTTTTGCTTGGAAGAAGCGGTGTAAAAGATAAGGCGGAGAAAGGGCGCCTCGGAAAGCGCTCTGCGGCTGCGCAGGTCCTGGCGCTCCAAGCTCTCCAGTCTGGCCAACAGCGGCGCCCAGAGTCCACAGTAGGAAACTGCAGCCTCTGCTGTTTGGATTTTTTTCCCCCACAACTAATAACAGAACAATTGTGCCTAACTAAATAAGTCATATTTTAATATTCACATATTGAACAACAGATTTTAAACCTCTTTCATATATCTTTTTATTCTTTCAAAATAGTTGGAAATGTCACATTATTTTTATGTAAATCTATATAATATTGGTCCATTCTTTGTGCATTCACTGTGCTTTTACCTAAAGCACAGTGTTACCCTTTTGAGTGAGAACTTAATAACTAGTATGGCATTAGTCTTACCACAGGAGCCTATTGACTGTTAACTTCACAAATTGATTTCTTTGCTGGCTATGTTCTATTGAAACAACTTTTACTCCTCTTTACTTCTATAATTCTTTCATATTTCTAATGAATCAACGCTGTTTCATAATGTTTGGAAACATCAGTATTGTTGCAAATTATTTTTTGTGGTTCCTCAGCTGTCCTTTCTTCTTGGTAATGTCAACATTCTCTTTATTCCTTCTTTAGGAGATACTCATTTGAGAATCCCTCCTTTTCTTATTTCCAAATTATGGAGTTTCTGTCCTCCTCTTTAAATTACATTAATTCATTGTAAAAACTTACAGGGGAAATGCTTAGCTATTTGCAATACAAATAGACTACATTATTTCTTTACCCATGCACTACACTATTACAATGTAGTGGGTTTGGAAACTGGAGAAATTGAGCTCATAGTGCGCCCATTACATAAAGTTACTGAATACAATGACATTTGATTGGACTTCATACTCAATTAATTAGTTTAGTTTTTGAAGTGATGGAAATCAAACCAGTGCCCCACACATACTAGGCAAGAGACAAACAAACCCCTAACAAAATGACAAAGTGCCAATGATATAGTTGTCTTCTCAAATGACTGTGCACCCAGATGTTACAGAAAGTAGGAAGTTAATTTCTACTCCAGTGTATTTGCAACATAGTATGGAACATTGCCCAGACCTCAGGAAATATCCTTCTCCACAATCACAAAAGGTTTATCTTGTCTTCCATTTTTGACTGGTGATAAACTAGGAGATAGCTTTATTCAAATGCTACAAGAAGGAATACAGATAATGTGTATAATTCAATTTTTTTTCCTGGAATTGGTTAACTAATTTGGAATTTGTTTGTCATTCTTGAGCTCTTACCATTTCAGATGGATGGTCAGTCTAAAATGCTCATGTAAGTCTACTGAAACGGATTCCGCAGTATTTTATGAAAGCTTCTTTCTTTCTTTCTTTCTTTCTTTCTTTCTTTCTTTCTTCCTTTCTCCTTCTTCCCTCCCTCCCTCCCTCTCTCCCTCCCTCCCTCCCTCCCTTCCTTTCTTATTTTTTGTTTTTTTGAGACAAGGTTTCTCTGTGTAACAGTCCTGGCTGTCCTGGAACTTGCTTTGTTGATCAGCCTGGCTTCGAACTCATTGAGATCCACCTGCCTCTACCTCCCGAGTGCTGGGATAAAAGACATGCACCACCACCACCACCACCCTCCCCCAGCTGAAAGTTTACGTTTAGATTTTGTTGCTTTTCTTTTGGAGGGAAGACTAATTACTAGTTGAAGATTTAGATTCTGTATTTCCATTGGTATGGATCTGGAGAAGGTCTATATGCACACACACACTCAACATTCATGCACTGTCTCACCTCCTGCCAAGTTCCCCATTTTAAAATGTGCTTGTGGTCTGGAGTATAGTAAGCAGTAGCAAAGTCTGGTGAATGCTGATTAGAGAAGCTGGCCTCAAAAGATGTTTAAAGTCGAGAAACCTTGCAGTACCTACTTGTGGACTAATATAATTGTGACACATTTGATGATTACTAAGGTAATTACTGAGGGTTTGGAAATCTCAATTACTTTTCTGTAGTGCTAACAGAATATACATGTGTACAAGTAGAAAAACGTATTGTGTGTGGTAGATAATTAGTTCTTAACCGAATGAGTGATGAAAATGATGGGATGTTTTAAAGGTTGAACAATGTCTTGTCTAAGGTTTTTTTTCTTCGAGACAGAGTTTCTCTGTGTAGCTTTGGCGCCTGTCCTGGAACTCGCTTTGTAGACCAGGCTGGCCTCGAACTCACAGAGATCTGCCTGCGTCTGCCTTCCGAGTGCTGGGATTAAAGTATCACTGGCCTTGTCTAAGCTTTTTGCATGGGCCTTTTTTGATGTTTCGAGACAGAGTGTCACATAGCGTAAGGTAGCCTTGAACTTAATAAAGTACCAGAGGATGATCTTGAACTTCTGATCCTCCTGCCGTTACCCCACCCCCATGTGCTAGGATCACAAGCATGTGCTACCCTGCTCAGTTTATGTGGTGCTGGGGATCAAACTCAGGATTTGTGCAAGTTAGGCAAGCACTCTGACAATTAACTTACATTCCCAGGCCTTGTCCAACCCCCTTGAAAACAATCGTCAACACCTATGACTTTTAAGTGTTTGGTTTTACATTACCATCATTTAAATGCACACAAAACTTTTGGCATATCTCAAAATTCCTCTGAGAATCAGAGAACCGAACTTACCAAAGCACAAGCGTCTTCATCCTTACTCTCATGAAAATCTATGGATGTTAATAAAGAATCATTTTTCTCACTGCTTTCTTGGTTAATGAGCATGTCTGCATAGTTGGGCTGAGGAAAGATAATGTGGCTGGTCCGGGAGCCTGAAGTGAGGGAGACTTCATGAGAATAGGTTTGCAGAAAAGCTTGTACTCCGTCGATGCCCACAAAATGTGAGGGAGGTGCAGGGGCCAATCCACCTCTGGAGCCCTGGAACTGGCGAGACTTCTGCCAGCGCCGCAGTCTGAGTGCCAGGAGGACAATGACAAAGACAAGGAAGACACAGGAGACCACAGCCACTGCCACCACCAGGTGGAGTGTGAGATCAGACTCCTCTGGGGCCCCAGGGGTCCTAATGCTGCTCAAGTCAGCCAACACTTCAGGGATGCTGTTGGCCACCGCCACAGTGAGAGTCACTGTGGCAGAGAGAGGAGGCTGGCCGTGGTCCTGCACAGCCATCACCAGGTTCTGTTTGAGGGCATCTCTGTCCAGCAGGACCCTCGCTGTACGCACCTCACCCGTGTGAAGCCCTACGGAGAAGAGCCCTGGTTCACTGGCCTTGAGCAGGCGGTAGGACAGCCAGGCGTTCTGTCCTGAGTCTCTGTCCACCGCCACCACCTTCGTCACCAGGTATCCAGGCTCTGCAGAGCGGGGCGCTAGTTCCACACCAGTGGAGCCATCTGTGGGCAGGCCAGGGTATAGAATCTCAGGTGCATTGTCGTTCTGGTCCAACACAAACAGGCTTAGCGACACATTGCTGCTGAGTGGAGGGTTCCCACTGTCACTGGCAATAACCAATAACTGCAAGTCTTGGATCTTCTCAAAGTCAAAAGACTGTAGTGCATACAGGACGCCAGTGTCTGAGTTGATGGAGATGTAAGAGGACAAAGGCACTCCCTGTATGGTGTCCTCAGACACAGAGTAAGTGACCTGGGCATTTTCCTGGCTGTCGGGGTCATGTGCAGTCAAGGAGAAGATGGAAGCCCCTCTCAGGTTGTTCTCTGGGATGTAGGCTGTGTAGGAGGTGTGAGGAAATCGAGGAGGGTTGTCATTGGTGTCCGCCACACTCAGGGCAATGCACGTTTCAGTGGACAGGGGTGGAGTTCCTAGATCTGAAGCTGTCACTGTGATATTGTAGATCGAGACTTTTTCTCGGTCCAAAATGTTTCCATGTCACCAATCTGTAATAGTTGTCTATTGACTTTTCTAATTTAAAAGGCAAGTTCTCCTGTGTGGAACAGACAACTTGACCGTTCTTTCCAGAGTCTCGGTCATGCGCGTTCAGGAAGGCAATCACTGTACCAGGAAGAGAATTTTCCAATACTGGGCTAAACAGAGATGTAACGGTCACTTCCGGCCGATTGTCATTTACATCTTCTACCATAATTATCACTTTGCTCCTCCCCAGAAGCGCCCCCACATCTTCAGCCTGAATCTCCATTTCATACAGTGAACATTCTTCATAGTCCAGAGTTTTCGCTACAGTCATTTCTCCGGTGTTTTCATGAAGATGGAATAACAAGGACTGTTTGTCATTAATTTTCTGGAATTTATATGTCACTTTCCCATTGGCACCCTCATCCGGGTCGCTAGCTCTCACCGTGAGCAACAGGGTGCCCGGGGCCACGTTCTCAAGGACTTTCACGCGGTAAACCGGTTGGTCGAAAACAGGGGCATTGTCGTTTGTATCCAACACTGTGACCTGGATGAGCGCTGTGCTGGAGCGGCGCGGGTCGCCTCCATCGGAGGCGGTGAGGACCAGGTGGTGAGTGGGCTCTTCCTCTCGGTCCAGGGTGCGCTCCAGCACCAGCTCTGGGTTTATAGCCCCGTGGTCTCCCCTTTGCATGTCCAGAGAGAAGTGTTGGTTGGGGCTGAGCTGGTAACTCTGGAGGGAGTTCACGCCCACGTCTGGGTCAACAGCCTTTGGAAGTGGATATCGTGCTCCAGGGGCAGCGATTTCATTGATTTTCACTTCCAGATCTTCAACATGGAACTTTGGATTATTATCGTTAATATCAACTATTTCGATTTCTACCCCAAAGAGTTTTCCTTTGTCCTCAACTAGAATGTTAATATTTACAAGACAGGGCGCGCTCTGAGCGCACAGCTCCTCCCGGTCTATCCTCCCCGCGGTGACCAAGCTGCCACCTCGCGGGCTCAGCGAGAAAAGCTGCGACCTACCTCTGGAGACGATGCGGACCCCGCCCTCCGCCAGCTCGCGGGGCTCCAGCCCCAGGTCCTTGGAGATGTTACCCACGACCGTGCCTTTGTCTGTCTCTTCTGGCACCGAGTAGCGAATCTGTCCTAGCCCGATCTGGCACAGCGTCCCCATGAGCGTACACAACAGGACCAGCCCGCCGCGCGGGTGTTGATTCTTGGAAGCGGCCATTGTTCATTCGCGAAAGAACCCCCTCAGTCTTCACAGGGCATAGGAGGCTGGTTTACCTTTGGCTGTGGTGATGGAAACAGTCATCTTACGGAAAGCTGGAGAGCCACAAATCTAGGGACGGAATTTCACCGCAGTCCCGCAGTTGGACTCCGGAATCTGCCAGTCTGATTTTGTCAGCGCTGAGAATTCGATGGCTTTTCCTGTGCATCGCACTCCCAGCAGGTGAACAGCGGCGCTTAGAGTCCTAAATTGTTACTGCACTTAAATGCAGTTATTTAAGCCTTACAAGTTAGGTGCTTTTCATTACTTTAAATTTGTTCCTAAATACATATTTTAGAAGAAGGTGCAAGTGTGTGTGCGATAAAGTGTGGTTATATTAATTATTAGATCTGTGGGTTAGCATTACATCGAATGACTGGTCGTCCTTCACTTCTAAAAGCGAAACAGGGCAGTTTTATTTTCCATTGTTTTCTAGCTTTGTGCGAATGTTTTTCAATGTATATGACTTAACTAAGAACTCTGTTTTTAGACTAAAATAGACACATTAGAGATGATTATTTGGAGATTGTTTTTATCTGGTTTAAACTACCATCGTAGTAGATTTCCACAGAGTTGGTGCTTTTACCATTCCTTTCTAAATGCTATTTTAATTACACACTGATAAATTTTCATATGAACGTTGTGAAATTTTAACAGGACAAACACTTTTACAATTCAATCCCCCCCCCCCCCCCCCCGGAGCTGAGGACCGAACCCAGGGTCTTGCACTTGCTAGGCAAGTGCTCTACCACTGAGCTAAATCCCCAACCCCACAATTCAAAATTTTTAAAACAGAGATTATCCTGACTTGTTATTTTATTTAAATCACTGATTTCTTCCTAGTTGAAAGATACTTGAAAGGATCAGATAAAGACAACAATTAAAAGTAAAACTCTATCCCTCCCTTTTTTGGGGGGGGTAGTTTTTTTGAGACAGGGTCTAACTATGTAGCTCTGGCTGTCCTGGAGCTCACTCTGTAGACCAGACAGAGCTCCACCTACCTCTACCTCCTGGTGCTGGGATTAAAAGTGTGTACCACCAAGCCTGGCAATATTTACATTTTAAATCAGATGACTGTTTCAGGGAGAAACACACACACACACACACACACACACACACACACACACACACACACACACGGTTAGATCCAATACTATAACTTTCATTCAAAGAACAACAAAAAGTGAAGAACATATAATTATCACAAGAAGCCAAACAGTAAACGCCACCACCAAAACCCTTTCCATCAATAGGTTGAAGTGGTCGGTAACTGAAGCAGGGGCTATGGACTGCCCAGCAAGAGTGGCGCCATGTACTATGTATGACCTTTTGAATACATTGTTATTTTTATATACACATCAGATTGGCAAGTTTGTCAACTTCAAGACTATTCCTCTCCTAGAGGTATCTAATTTGTAGAAGACATATCTTGGTTTAGGAGCACAATGAAAAGACAGTGAATTTTCTGTGAGGGTCCATCCAGATGGCTCAGCAGACAGAAGCACTTGCCTCCCAAGCTTTGTGACATGTGTTCTATCCTTGGAAGCCAATTAGAAGGTGGAAGGAAGGAATGAAATCTACAAAGCATATCTACTCCCACATCATGTACACACAGACAATACTAGTCAGTTTTAAAATTATATGTTGGAGCCTGTCAGGGAAGAACAGGGAAAGCATTGTTCATCTCTTCTTCAATAGGGGAGCCCACTGAATGAGCATCAGTACAAAGAAACTCTCAAAAACCTATGCTTCAAGCAATGACAGTCTGCTTTTGACCTTCTGGGTTTTTGGTTGTTTGTTTAGAAAGGGTCTCATATAACCCGGGCTTGCTTTGCCTCTATTTCCCAAATGCTGGCATTATACACATGTATTATCAAACCTTTTGATCTTCTGATGAATATTGAGCCTTCTGTTAAGTAACTGACCACGCATAATATATTGCACAAAATTACAAGAGACCATGTACATAAAGCTAAGCTTAAGAGATCTTATTTTGGGAGTCTTTGGTAGGAAAGAAATTAATCACAATAAACAAAGCAACAGCTTATAGAAACTGTAGCAGCTAAATCAGTAGAAAATATCCATTTTTGTTTTTTTCCTTAAGGATTATTTTAGTGACTTTTTTTTTTTTTTGAGTATGGTATTTTGTTTGCATGTATGTCTGTGTACCACTTTCATTTCTGGTACCCTTGGAGACCAGAAGAGGGCATCATATCTCCATGTAATTGGTGTTACAGACAGTTGTGAGCCACCATGTGGGTTCTGTGATTTGAACCCAGGTCCTCTGAAAGAGCAGCCAGTGTTCTTATATGCTGAGCCTAAATGACCTTTCTGCTGTGGAATAATCCTTCTGTACACTGTGAATATTTATTACTCTCATTGGTTAGTAAAGAGCTGTTTGACTGGTAGCCAGGCAGGAAGTATAGGCGGGACAGTCACACTGAGAATGCTGGGAGGGAGCAGGAGATGAACATGTCACGCTAATAAGGGTACCACCACATGGCAGACAGTAAATAAGGAATATGGGTTAATTTAAAAAGTAAGAGCTAGTTAGTAAAAAGCCTCAGCTATTGACCAAGCATTTACAATTAATATAAGCCTCAGAGTGGTTATTTGGGAATAGGCTGCTGTGGGATTCTGTATGATGTGAATATGCGTTGCTCTCATTGGTTGATAAATAAAACTGTTTTGACCTATAGCCAGGCAGAGAAGTGCAGGGTGGGAAAGCCAAACTGAGATATAGGGAGAAGAAAGGGCAGAGTCAAGAGAGATGCCAGCCAGCTGCTGAGGAAGCAAGACATATAGGAAATGAGGTACCAAGTCACGGACCACGAGGCAAAGCATAGATAAGAAATCTGGGTTAATTTAAATGTAAGAGCTAACTAGTAGTAAGCCTGAGCCATCAGCCAAACATTTATAATTAATATAAGCTTCTGTGTGTTTATTTGGGACCAAGCAATCGGGACAGAAAGGCTCCACCTCCAGTTACAACATACAGTTGGGACAAGAAACTTCCAATTAAATTTTTTTTGTTTGTTTTGGTTTTGGTTTTTCTAGACAGGGTTTCTCTGTGTATCCCTGCCTGTCTTGGAATTCACTCTGTAGACTAGGCTGGCCTCAAACTCAGAGATCCACCTGCTCTGCCTCCCTAGTGCTGGGATTAAAATTGTGAACCATCACACCCAGCTCAATGACTGTTTTTACACTTACGGTATATCCAAGCTACAACAAGCATTCATCTTGTATTAAGCAACAGGAAGAAAATTCATGGAGAAAGCTCATTAAATTCTAAGGAGAGTCAGTAGATTTTCACATTGTAGTTAAGACCACCTACTGAACACCTGAGGTTGGTACATTATACTTATAAGGCACAGAAGTGCTCATACTTTATTATTTGAAGAATTATGTGGTCACTATTCAAGATTATTTATGTATTTAATGTGTATTGGTTTTGTCTGCATGTGTGTCTGTGCACTGTGTGTGCCTGGTACCCTCAGAGGCCAGAAGAGGGAGTCAGATCTTTTGGGACTGTAGTTATAGACAACTATCGGCTGCTATGTGAGTGATGGGAATTAAACCCGGGTCCTCTGGAAGAGCAGCCAGTGCTCTTAACTGCTGAGTCTCTAGCCTCCATGAGCACATTTTAACCCACTAAAACTTTTCATGGTGGTCTTAGGGACTGAGTCGGTAGACTAGGCAGGAGCTCTAACATTAAACCACACCACTAACTCTTCACTGCCATTGCCTTAAGAACTGGCTCTATCTGGAAAGTATGTATTTCCTGAGAATACAGAGAACTGAGTAGAAAAGAGTACATTATGCTCGCAGGAAACTCACCTGATGGGAGGTTGACTCACTGGAATTACAAAGTGGAAACAAGGCCCCCGCTGTATCTCCAAAAAGTATATCTTGTCCTGAATTCAACTGATCATTACATGTCAGGGAGTTAAATTCTGCCTTCCCCGTAGGTGCAGCACACAGGTTGTAGGAATATGACAAAGTACCATCACTGTAGTTGGGGGGAACCACAACTTCTGACTGAAAGCAGCCCCAAGCCTTGCTGCTGGAGGAGTGTCGCAGTCGAAGTGCGATAGCTAGAATCACAGCCAGGAGGAAAAGCACAGAAATCAAGGCCAAGGCCACCACCAAGTAGAACTGCAGCTCGGCTTGAGGGTCAGGGGGTAGAGGGTCATCTCTGAGGTCTGGCAGGACCTCCTGCAGGCTGTCAGCGAAGATCAGGTGCAGCGTGGCTGTAGCCGAGAGCGGTGGCTGTCCACCATCGCGCACAGCGACCAGAAGGCGCTGCCGCGCCGCGTCCCTGTCGCCCAAGGCACGCGCTGTGCGCACCTCGCCAGTGCGCAGCCCCAGGCTGAAGAGCCCGGGATCGCTGGCCTGCAGCACGTGGTACGACAGCCAGGCGTTGTGTCCCGAGTCAGCGTCCACTGCCACCACCTTAGTGACCAGGTATCCGGGTTCGGCAGCGCGCGGTACCATGTCGAAGAGCGCAGAACCGTCGAGCTCGAGCGCGGGGTACAGCACGCGCGGCGCGTTGTCGTTGCGGTCGCCCACCAGCACGCGCATGCTCACGTTGGCGCTGAGCGCGGGCGAGCCCTGGTCGCGCGCCTGCAGGGTCAGCTGGAAGGAGCGCAGCTGCTCGTGGTCGAAGGCGCGCTGAGCGAACACCACTCCGCTCTGCGCGTTCACGGTCACGTAGGACCACAGCGATTTAGGTTCCAGGTCGCTGGCTATGATGGAGTAGGAGACGTGGCCGTTGGGCCCTAAATCCGGGTCAGAGGCGCTGACTTGAGCGATGGAGGCTCCAGGCGGGTTGTTTTCCGAAACTTGGACCACGTATGAAACCTTCGTGAAAACTGGAGCGTTATCGTTCACATCGCCAATACGCAAGATGACACTAGAGCTGGAAGAGAGGGGCGGGTCACCCTTGTCGGTGGCTCTGATAGTAATGTTGTATTCTGGGTTCTGCTCGCGGTCTAGAACCCCGTCCGTCACTAATTTATACGCGTTTCTTGAAGAAGTGAGTATTTTAAACGGAGCACCGCCTTCTAATTTGCAGATAACTTCTCCATTGCGTCCAGAATCTTTGTCTCGGGTTTTAAACAGAGCGACGTGTGTTCCTGGTTCGACGTCCTCCATTACGAGATCCGGTAAAGATTGGAATAACACTTCAGGGACATGGTCGTTTTCATCCAAGACTTCTATCTCCACTGTACATTGTGCAATCATGCCCCCACCATCCCTTGCTTCCAAAACAAGGGAATATTCTTTGACTTCTTCAAAGTCTAATGTATCCAGAGTGGTAATTTCCCCGGTATTAGAATCCAGGTTAAATTGGGTGATCTGGCCAGTTTCGCTAAAAGAGAAGGTAATCTCGGAATTGACACCCTCATCCTGGTCTGTGGCAGCCACCCTAAGCACCGTGGTTCCTGGGTGCACGCTTTCTGGTAGGCTCACCCTGTATATATCTTGGCTGAACACTGGAGGGTTATCATTGGCATCAGTCACTAGGACTTGTATCTGTGCAGTGCTGTTGAGGGGTGGATGCCCAAAGTCCAAAGCAGTCAAGGTCAAGTGATAGGATTTCTGCTTCTCCCGGTCTAGAGGTGTCTCCAGTACCATTTCAGGGTATTTACTACCGTCTGACTTCTCTTTATTCACCAGTGAAAAATGATCATTGGGACTCAGCTGGTAATTCTGCAGAGAATTGGTTCCAATATCTGCATCGTGGGCAGATCCTAAGATAAATCGTGTCCCTGGTTTTGTGGACTCACTTATTTGCAATTCAAAGGATGTGTGCGTGAATTTTGGTATGTGATCATTAATATCCTCAAGCTCCACACTCACATAATAAAAATTCAATGGATGTTCAGCAACAGCCTCAAATTCCAGAACGCACACCGGCTTCTTCCCGCAAATCTGCTCCCTGTCCAGCCTGCTGCTCACCAGCAACTCCCCGCTGGTTGCGCTCACACTGAAGTAAGGCTTCTCAGAACTGATACGCAGCTTTTGCGTCGGTAGCTCCTGCACACTGAAGCCCAGGTCCTTGGCGAGATTCCCCACTACCGAGCCGGTGGGCATTTCCTCGGGGATCTTGTAGCGGATCTGCTCAGAGAGCGCAGGGCAGAACAAAGACAGCAGGAAGGGAAGGAGCATTGTCCGCCTGCGCACCCGGCGCCTCCCGGCAGCGCCCTCCCGCATCCTTCTGGTTTCCCTTTGCTAGCTCACCAGCCTGGAGACGCCGGGTTACGAGGAAGCTCCTCCGTGCTGCGGATATTCCGGGCTCCAAATGGACTTTGATGCCAGTTCTGGTCCACAAAACGATTCTTCTTTTGCTTGGAAGAAGCGGTGTAAAGGATAAGGCGGAGAAAGGGCGCCTCGGAAAGCGCTCTGCGGCTGCGCGGGAAGTGGCGCTTCAGGCTCTCCAGTCTGGCCAACAGCGACACCCAAAGTCCACAGTAGGAAACTGCAGCCTCTGTTTGAAGTTTTTAATCAGTAGTTTCCATATATTTAGTAACATTCAAAATCTATTTTCGGAAACGCTTTTTAGCACAAATTTCCAGGATTTTTGTCTCTAAAGTCATAATATCTGTTGACATAAGCGTGCTTTAATCTTTTATACTCCACTAGTGAGCCAAACATGACTGTAACACAGTCTTGGCCTAAATAATCCCAGGGAGCAATAACATTGCACGTTTACTGAGCAGCAATAAGGTGGGATAATTTTCCTTCTTCTTTTTTATCCCTAGTGCTTTATCTCCTTTTAAAGGCACATATAATCTGATATACGTCGTTACTTCATTTTCTAAGAGTGTCATTTCCCTTCTTCTTCTTCTTCTTCTTCTTCTTCTTCTCCTCCTCCTCCTCCTCCTCCTCCTCCTCCTCCTCTTCTTCTTCTTCTTCCTCTTCTGTCCTCCTCCTCCTCCTCTTCCTCCTCCCCCTTCTTCCTCCTTCTCCTTCTTCTTCTCCTTTTCTTCATTCCCCATATTCCTTTTTCTTCTTTTGAGATAGGTACTTTTGAGATAGTGTGTCTGTCCTGGAGGTATGTCCTCCAGGCTGGCCTTAAATTACAGAGATCCACCTGCTTCTGCCTCCCAAATGCTGGGATTAAATGTGATTTTTCAAAGGTGCAACTCATACTCATCCTCCAACTCATTTCACTTTGCAAAACACTTTGAGCAATTAATTGCCTTATGGTAGTATGTGATTTTCACTTCCACTATCTCAGGTAAAGAAATGGTACAGGCTGATCTGTAAAGCCACCCATCTCCCATCCCAGTTATTCTCATTGTAAACTACAAAGACAATATTCCAACCACCAAGGGAACACTAGTTTACCTTGTGATACAAAGGACTGAAGTCTGTAGAACTCCATACAGGTCCCTTCTTATGCACTCGCTTTACATTTGAAGATAACTTCAGAATTGGAGGGAAACCTTCCTGGGAAACTTGCTTTCAATAGCCGCCTGAGTTTAGTGATGACTTCTCCTCTTTGCGTAGAAATGTATTTGAGAATCTAATGTGTTGATTTGGGCAATTTCTTCCCATTATATCTGGAAACTATTGCACCAGTGTGTCTTTCTTCACAAAGTGCAATATTGTTCTTTTCCTAAATGATTACACATGGGGACACAACAGGAGTGAAATATTCTCTCATGCTACCAAAAAATACAGAAAAACTTTTTAGTTAGCATTCAGAGGGCCCCAGTAGTCATTATTACCTTGTCATAATTCCTCTTACAGATAAGTGTAGTACAGAAAACACTCTGTGAAAGAATATGGAAATAGTCTATCCCCAAACTTACTTATTTCTAATCTTTTGTCCCTCAGAAGAATGGATAAATGAAAGTGAATTTGATTTTGGGTTTGACAATTTGAGGTGGTTATTTTGTAGAACCAGCTTTCCCACTGTCTTCACAGACACTTCAGCTAGAGTACTACCAAAAGAATAAGTTGGAGTTGTGTGTGAAGACATCCAGTTGACCATTTTTCAATAGAGTTACAACACTTGGAAGGATACTTGGGTTGTAATAGAAGAAGAGGCTGGCCTAGAGATCTTGCTTCTGTCCCCTGAGTGTTGCAATCAAGGGAAACCACCACACCTACCCGCACCATCCTCTCATGTGACATACTTAATCTATTTTGACCAATTAACTTTAGTGTGGTATTAGACACCATGTCTATGTTTATACAGATTTTAGTGATGCTTGACACATTTCATTCTTTTGTGTGAACTGTGTATGGAGGCCGGAGGAACGTATCAGGTATTGTTCCTCAGGAGTCATCCACCCTGTTTCTCTCACTGGGACTCAGGCTGCACCAGTTAGGTTAGGCTAACCAGACTAATCCCAGAGAGCCGCCTGTCTTGGCTTTCCCAGCACTGGGTTAAAAATGCATCTCCGTAACTGCATTTTTCACATGAGTATTGAGACTTAAACTCAGGTATTCATGCTTGTGCAGGAAGCATTTTACCGAGTAAGGTATCTGCCCAGCTGGACACATTTCATCCTTGAAGCATCTATCTAATATTCTACAAGCAACCCAATGTTAGTAGATGAGTATGCTTTACATAGCTGAGCAAGCAATCATGCTAAGGCCACTAAGTTGAATTACATGGAGATAGAAACAAAGCAGAGAAATGCTTCAGCTTGAAGAGACCATTAACACTTCTTTACAGATTTGAGTTCTAAGAAGAATCCTTGGAAAGTAGCCAAAGAGAAAGACTCAACAATTCATTTTCACTTAGATGACATTTGAGTTAAGAAAATGAAGTGGAAAGTCGGTAGACAGCACAAAAATGTGTTGGCCTACTTATTCACATTCTTGTCCACAGGGTTTAATTAAAAGATACCACATCTTGCCAAAGTACAATCACTGAAATAAAATGGTAAACTTTCTTGCAACATTTTAATGGCCTTAAACCTACATTTTTGAAGTTCTTGTTTTTGCGAAATGATAGAGATATTCCATCAAAATATAATTCTTGTAGAAACAAAGATACAGGAAGATGAGCCTTTGGAGATGGCTCATGGATAAACTGCTAGCCCTGCCCGAAAGCGTGAGAATCACAGTTTGTCTTCCAAGAACCCATGTAAGTACCAGGTGGGCGTAGTGGTCCTCCTGTGATCCCAGAGCACAAGAGATGGAGACAGGGATCTCAGAGAAAGCCGACTAGCCACATTAGTCAAATCGGCCAGCTCTGGCTTTAAATAAGAGGCCCTCCCTCAACAGACAAGGTGGAAAGCTGTCAAAGACGACACCTGGCATCGTGAGAACACTGCACACACAGGCACACAGAAAAAGTAAAGACGTGAACTCACCTGCGCACTTGGGGTTTCACCCTTACATTCTTGAAAGTCTATGGATGTTAACAAAGAATCACTTTTCTCACAGCTGTCTTGGCTGATCAGTGTATCGACGTAGTTGGGCTGAGGGAAGATAATGTGGCTCTTCCGAGAGTCTGCCGTGAGTGAGACCTCATGGGAATATGTTTGTAGGAAAGCCTGAACCCCATCCAAACCTACAAAGTGCGAAGCGGGCACATCTTCCAGCCCACCACCTGCAGCCTGTAGCACGTGTGACTTGTGCCAGCGCCACAGTCTGAGAGCCAAGAGCACAGTGACAAAGACAAGGAAAACACAGGAGACAGTGGCCACCGCTACCACCAGGTAGAGAGTGATGTCTGAATCGTCAGGTTCGCTGGGGGTCCTGATGCTGCCTAGGTCTGCCAGAACATCAGGAATGCTGTTGGCCACAGCCACAGTGAGTGTCACAGTGGCTGAGAGAGGGGGCTGGCCGTGGTCCTGCACAGCCACCACAAGGCTCTGTTTAAGCGCATCTCTGTCCAGAAGGGCCCTCGCTGTGCGCACCTCACCTGTGTGGAGCCCTACCGAGAAAAGGCCTGGCTCACTGGCTTTGAGCAGGCGGTAGGACAGCCAAGCATTTGGGCCCGAGTCTTTGTCCACAGCCACCACCTTGGTCACCAGGTATCCAGGCTCTGCAGAGCGGGGAGCCAGCTCCACTCCCGTGGAACCATCAGTGGGGAGGGTAGGGTACAGGATCTCAGGGGCGTTGTCATTCTTGTCCAGCACAAAGAGGTTCAACGACACATTGCTGCTGAGAGGTGGGTCCCCACTGTCACGTGCAGTCACTCTTAGTTGTAGATTCCGAAACTGCTCATAGTCGAAGGATCCGAGTGCATATAGGACACCGGTGTCCGAGTTGATGGAGATATAGGAAGACACTGGTACCCCCTGGATGGTGTCCTCAGCTAAAGCATAAGTGACTTGGGCATTCTTGTCGCTGTCAGGGTCTTGAGCAGTCACTGAGAAGATGGAGGAGCCCCTCGGATTGTTCTCGGGGATGTAGATGGAGTAAGAGGAATCTGAGAAGGTGGGTGGGTTGTCATTGGTGTCTGACACATGAATGGATATGTGAGTTTCTGTGGACAGAGGAGGAATCCCACCATCCGTGGCTTTCAGTGTGATGTTGTACATTGACATCCTTTCCCGGTCCAGGTTTTGTGCCGTGACCAACCTGTAATAATTATCAATTGATCGTTCTAACTTAAAAGGCAGGTTTTCTGGAAAAGAGCAGGTCACCTCACCATTTTTTCCTGAATCTTTGTCTTGGAGGTAGAAAAGCGCCACCACTGTCCCAGGGGGTGTATCTTCAGGGACCGGACTGCTCACAGATGTGACAGTCACTCCTGGGGCGTTGTCATTCACGTCCAAAATTGTGATCAGTACTTTTGCCTTGGTCAGACTACCAGCCCCATCTTGAGCCTGAACTTCCAGTTCATAGAAGCTGGATTCTTCATAATCCAGACCTTTTAAAGTAGACAGTTCTCCTGTAAGGGAGTCCAGTTGGAATATCTGTAGAAGTTCTCGAGTTATTTTCCGGAAAGAATATGTCACTTCCCCGTTGATTCCCTCATCCAAGTCGACAGCATTTACTGTGAGAAGTCTTGTGCCTACTGGCACATTCTCAGGGACCGTCGCTTGATACCGGGGCAGAGAGAAGACTGGTGTGTGATCATTCACATCCACCACTGTCACGCGGATGCTGGCGGTGCCAGTTCGGGGTGGATTGCCACCATCATAGGCTGTGAGGACCAGATGGTGAACCCCCTCTTCTTCCCGATCAAGAACCTTCTCCAGCACCAGTTCCGGGTATTTAGTCCCATCATCTCCATTTTGCACAACCAAGGAGAAGTGGCGATTGGGGCTGAGCTGGTATTTCTGGAGGGAGTTCGTGCCCACGTCTGAATCTGTAGCCTCAGTTAGTGGAAACCGCATCCCAGGAGCTGCATTTTCCATTATTTTTACGTTTATTTCTTCCGTTAAAAATCTGGGAGCATTGTCATTAACATCCATTATTTCCACCTCTATAGGGTAAAGATTCATTTTGTCTTCTACCAAGATGTTAAAGCTGATGAGGCACCGCGGGCTCTGGGCACACAGCTCCTCCCGGTCTATCCTGCCCGCTGTAACCAAGCTGCCGCTTCTCGGGTTGAGAGAGAAAAGCTGGGTCTTACCTTTGGAGATGATGCGGACTCCGCGCTCCGCCAGCTCCCGAGGCTCCAGTCCCAGATCCTTGGTGATATTTCCCACAAAAGACCCTTTGTCTGTCTCTTCAGACACGGAGTAGAGAATCTGTCCTGCCCGGGCTTCCCACCCGGTCCCCAGGAGGATGGAGAGCAGCACGAATCCTCTAAAGTCCGCGCCCCTCTGCCCAGTCGCCATTGCTGTCCTGCGGATCTTGCTCAGACCCTGGGAAGTCTCGGAATGGGCTTCAGGACCCAGCTGTGTCCGCCCGGACCCCCAGTGTGCGGAAGAGAAGCCGGGAATCTAGCCGAATAAAGGCCTGAGTCTGGCGCAGCTCGGAGGAGGGCTGGTATCAGTCTGCCCTCTCTTTGTGCTGTAAACTCGGTGGTTCTGAGCTCCCGCACCTCCTGCTTGGTGAACAGCGGCGCGCAGAGTCCTTACTAAGTTACTGCACCATCTTGAAGCAAAATGAACTGATTTTACATAAAGCTGTTTAATTCTTCAAACTTCTGTTTACTTAAATTTCTTCACCCCAGACACCACGAGTCACTTTAAAGATACATTTTAAGGTACAGACTATTTGATAAATCCAAATGCTTAGAAAAATATCTTTCATGAAGCAACTTTGAAGTTAATATTCTTGAGTATCAATTCACATTTTAGTCAGAGAAAATCAAGCGTTTGCAGGCAAACATGTAAACGTTATTTAAATCTACACGGTAATTCTACGCTGCAAATATATCTTTATATAATATTTTACCTTCTTTGTGAAAGTTTCTGTCGATGAACCATTTGTTTGGAGCTCTATTTAGTTGATTTCTTATTTAAAATGTAGGCACTTCACAACGACTCTCTCTGCCAGCTTATTCTTTTCCCTTGACAACTGTCACCTCGAGAGCTGTTTGATTAGGAATGGATGATTTATGCAGACGACAAAACATCCAGGTGATCTTGAGGATCTGTTTCCATGAGGATTCAAAACTCAATACATGGTCAAACTCTCTGACACTTAGCTTGGTATTAATTATTTGCATGGTAAGTTGATCAAAAAAGTTTCCTTTAGTTCTTGATTTCCCGATGTTTAATAGTTGATCAGCTCACATGGATAAATGACTGCTGTGGGTGTAGAATCTGAGATTTTTCTACAGTGAAATGTTTTATTTGTTCAGATTATATGGCCACAGGAAACTCAGGTGAAAGACTAAAATCAACCAGGCATTTTCCCATGAAACCCAGTTAGCTAGCTTGGGCAGTGTTGATGAGTATTCAAGATGTAGTTTAAAATCACCCAAAATTGATAATACAGTAAAACATCTCAGGTCCTCTCAAAGCTTATAAAACAAATAACTATATTTGTGTAGGAGGATATTTAATTCACATGACTAATACATAGGCTATAGATTGTTTAAAACTAATACCAAATTAAAACAAAATCAAAGAATCGTATTACCAGTGTTCAAACAAACAGATTTGAAAAGTCATGATTGGAACCAAACACTTCCAAAATAACTACAAACATGTAAATGACACATTATTGGCTTAGGAAGACATGTGTTACTCCTATCTTCTTATTTGAAAGCCCAAACTAGTCAAGTATGGTGGGAGTTTAGCATTTGGGAGGTGGCTGAAGGCAGGGGGATCAGAAGTTTAAGGCCACCCTGGGCCACATAGGGACTTCTAGATCTTGTCTAAAAAAATTAATAGTTTTGTTTTTCTTCTTCTCTCTTTCCATGTCCATTTTCTTTTCTTTTTTCTCTTCCCTCTCTTCCTCCCTCCCTCTTCCTTCCTTGTAGTAGTGTTTAAACCAAGGGCATCAGATAAGCAAGGCAAGCTCATTCATTACTACTTAGCTCTGTAGTGCTGAGGACTGACATGGGGGTTTTGTGCATTGCTGGAAATACTGGACCACAGAGCTGGATTTCAGCCTCTTAACTTATCTTCATTCTGTCAGCATCAGGTTACAAAGGAGAGCATCATACATTTTCAATATGTCTTCTAAGATAGGCTTTATTACACGTGCACACCAAATTCATGTGTATGATAGTCAGCCTGTTCTACTGTTGCATCATTGGAATCTTCCAGCTCAGGATTGGGAGAAATTAGTTGTTCAACAACTCATCAAATTACCAAATCTTCTGAATTTTATTAATTCCTTGGCTATCAAATTTACCCCCTATTCTTTTGAGGTAGCTTCTCACTATGTAGCACAGGCTAGCTCCAGACTTCTCCTACTTCAGTCTCTTAAGTTCTGGAACTAAGCTGCGCATCGCCACACCTACCTAATCATCATCAGCTTACTTTTGGGGAGGGCCAATCATAGACTCTCCCACCTCATTAGGAGTCCCTTTCTTGTTATTCCTGTTAGAGTATCTTTGACAATGAAAGGCTTCACTATTTTCTGCTTGGTAATCCATAACATTGTTTGTATCTTCGGCCATAAATAGTAAAACCAATTCCTCTAAATGATAATCCCCATTTCCTGCAAATACTTAGATACAAAGTTCTTTTGTATTAAATATAGAGTGCCTATATGACAGAAGCTTATTTTCTTTAAATGCTAAATTATGTAAATTTTCATTGTATCTGTTAAGCCTTTGTCTCCAATTCACCAGTTAGTCTGTATTTTTAGAGATATTTCCTGTAAGTGATTTTATATTAAAACTCATTTTCATTATTAAATACTATCAAGTACCTAAATACACACATGCCACTGTAATTTATTTAACAATTCAACAATTATAATAATGGTGATGTCAACACTTGTCTACTATACTACTTTACTGACAGAGAAAGAATTCACAAAGTTGTTTTATTTCATCTTCCAGAATTGTGTGAGGTAGATAAAACAAGGTTTAAAAATTTTTGTATCAATTGGAAGACCATGGAGATTTTCATTGGCTCAAACGAGTGACAAATGGTTCTAAGCATATTATTCAGTTGTGTTTTTTTGTTTTTGTTTTTGTTTTTTTTGGCTATTAGAGACAGGGTTTCTCTGTGTAGCTTTGGTGCCTGTCCTGTATCTCACTCTGTAGACCAGGCTGGCCTTGAACACACAGAGATCCACCTGGCTCTGCCTCCCGAGTGCTGGGATTAAAGGCATGTGCCACCACCACCTGGCTTATTCAGTTTTTTTTTTTTTTTTTTTAAGCAACAAAGATTAGGTAGTCCCCTCCACAGGCATCAGTGATTTTTAAATTTAATTCATAAGAAGTAAAAAGACTGTTTCTTTGCTACCATTGAAGAGGCAGCAGCCAAAATGCGTTTGTGACCTCTGACTGAAGCAAGAACCATAAAGGGGTTTTCAACGGCCCTGACAACATTTGGAAGGTTATATGTTTTCCTCTTTTTGAAGATCTAAGATAAACATGTGATATTCAATATATGCCCTGTGAAAGAATGAGAGTATAAAGGATGGCAGATCAGCAAAGTAATCCAGCATTAAAAGTACATTAAAAGTACTCAACATGTACAGCAGGAAAATGATAATGGCACAATGGTCCACTGGGGACTCAGCCCAGCAATCGGTTTATCACCAAGCCAAAATTAGTCAAAGGTCACAAAAAAATTCTGGAACAGAAAGCCAACTCTCACCAAGTAGGACAGGAAAAGGGCAAATATGGGAAGAAACATCCAAGATGCAGAGATAAAGAGTGTGCACATAACTCTCACTAAGAACTGGCAAAAGTTGGTAGAGTACTTGCCTAGCATGCACAAAGCCCTGTGATTTGATTCTCAGCACTGTGTAAACCAGGTGTGGTAGTGCACACTCCTGAAGCAGAGACAGGAGGATTATAAGCTCAAGGTCAGCTAAGTGAGGCCAGCTTGGGATACAGGAAACCTTGTCTTAAAAAAAAAAAAAAAAAAGGAAATTAACTCTCTAGTGACAAATCTGGAAGACATCTGCAATTGTTATGGAATATTGAGGGAAAATGAAAGACTAAGATCTTAATTGTACATAGTAGATTCTTTAATTCCATTTTTCAGCTTAGAATAGAAATTGCCTAACTGTCCTGTAATAGGAAAAATCCCTTGAGAATGAGATGTACAAAATCAATGGTCCAGAAAAAGGAGCAAACAAGTCTAGAATATGAAATAAAAGCTTTTCCCAGTGAAAGTCAAGAAAAGAGACCGAGCTTTGCTGATAAAAAAGGAAAATATCAGAATTACATTATTTTACATTACATTTAGTTGAGCTTTCATTGCTGTGATGAAAACATCTTAAATTCACTTGAAAGGGAGAAAGGTTTGTTTTTGATTCACAGGTTCAGAGTTTCGTTCACTGTACCCTGGCTCTGTTGCTCTGAGGTTGCGGTGAGGCTGAACATCACAATAGGAACATGTGGTAGAGCAAGGCTGTTCACCTTGTGGCATCAGAACACACAAGTCCAGGGGTAATATTTATGCCCTTCAAGGTTGTATCTCCAAAAAACCAGCTTCCTCTTACTGGGGACCCCCTCTCCAAAGCTTCCACCATTTCCCAATAGTCCACCCAACAATGAACCCATCAGTGGATCAATCCATTGATGAGATCAGGATCCTTACAATGCAATACCTTTCCAAAAGCTCACCTCCAACTACTTTTATTGGAGAGCAAGCCTTATGGGTCTCTGGGAGACATTTCATCAGCAAACAATGACAAATACCATTCATTGCAAAAGAGAAAAGACTTTAGCGTTGTTCAAAGAGAAAATTACAATTGCCTGTTTCTTTTTGTTAAAAAAATAAAAGCAATAAACTTACCTGATCAAGAGAGTCTTCCTCTTTGCAAAAAGTTAAGTCTTCCTGTGTCAGTAAGGGCTCATTTTTCTCACAGCCCTCCTGACTGATGAGTGTATGGGCATAGTTGGGCTGGGGAAAGATCAGGTGGCTCTTCCTCGAGTCTGCTGTGAGGGAGACCTCATGGGAATAGGTCTGCAGAAAAGCCTGCACCCCATCAATACCCACAAAGTGTGAGGTGGACAGATTTGACACACCTTTCCTTGTGGTCTTCAGCCATCTTGACTTACGCCAGTGCCACAGCCTGAGTACTAGCAGCCCCATGACGAAAGCCAGAAAGACGCAGGAGACAGTGGCCACGGCCACCACCAGGTAGACTGTAAGGCTTGAGTCCTCAGCTTTGTGTGGAAGATCAAGGCTGCCCAAATCAGCCAGGATGTCAGGAATGCTGCTGGCCACGGCCACAGTGAGTGTCACAGTGGCGGAGAGAGGGGGCTGGCCGTGGTCCTGCACAGACACCACCAGGCTCTGCTTGAGAGCATCTCTGTCCAGCAGGGCCCGGGCAGTGCGCACCTCGCCCGTGTGTAGTCCCACTGAGAAGAGCCCTGGCTCGCTGGCCTTGAGCAGGCGGTAGGACAGCCAGGCATTCTGTCCCGAGTCTCTGTCCACTGCCACCACCTTGGTCACTAGGTAACCAGGCTCTGCAGAGCGGGGAGCCAGTTCCACACCAGTAGAACCATCAGTGGGGAGGGCAGGGTACAGGATCTCAGGTGCGTTGTCATTCTGGTCCAGCACAAACAAGTTCAGTGACACATTGCTGCTAAGTGGGGGTGTCCCTCTGTCGCTGGCTGACACCAGTAGATTCAGTTCTCTAAACTGTTCATAGTCAAAGGAACACAGTGCATACAGGACACCAGTGTTGGAGTTGATAGAGAGGAAGGAGGATAGAGGTGTACCCTGGAGGGTTTCTTTGGTCAGAGAGTAGATAATTTCGGCATTCTCTTCACTGTCGGGGTCCACGGCGTTCAAAGAGAAGATGGAGATGCCCTTGGGGTTATTCTCAGGGACATAAACCGAGTAGGATGAGCGGGAGAAGACTGGTGGGTTGTCATTAATGTCCGCCACATCTAAGGAGATGAGCCTCGCTGTAGACAGCGGTGGCGCTCCTCTGTCCGTGGCCATCACAGTGATGTTATATGAGGACACCTGTTCCCGATCCAGTTCTGCGTTTGTCACTAACCTAAAATAATTGTCTAACGATTCTTCCAATTTAAATGGGAGACTTTCTGCGATGGAGCATGTTACCAGGCCATTCTGTTCAGAGTCTTTATCGTAAACTTGAAAAAGAGCAATCACTGTCCCCGGAGGTGCGTTTTCAGCAATTGCTCTGCTACTGGATGTAACGACCACTTCTGGCGCGTTGTCGTTCACATCCAAGATGGTAATGAAAACTTTTGCTCTGTCTTGAAGACCTGGCTGATCCCGGGCTTCAACATCCAGCTCATACAATTTCGATTCCTCATAGTCTAGAGTCTCCGAGGTAGAAATTTCTCCAGTTAAACGATCTAAGCAGAAAATCTGCGAGATCTCTTCTGTGATTGTTACAAAGGAGTATGTTATTTCTGCATGGATTCCTTCATCCTGGTCTGTGGCATTAACTGTTAACACCCGTGAACCCACTGGCAGATTTTCAGGAACACTCACACGATAGATAGGCCGAGTAAATACTGGAGCATTGTCATTTGCATCTACGACAGTTACCAGAATTCGTGCCATGCCTGTTCGGACAGGGTCACCACCATCCATGGCAGTGAGGACCAGATGGTGAACCGCTTCTCCCTCCCTGTCCAGGGTGTGCTCCAACACCAGCTCCGGGTACTTGGGTCCATGGGCTTGGCTTTGCACATGTACTGAGAAATGACTACTACCGCTGAGCTTGAAGCTCTGAACGGAGTTCACTCCCACATCAGGGTCATAGACACCCATTAGTAGAAAACGAGAGGATGGAGCTGCGTTTTCGAGAATTTTCACTTCTAAGTCTTCCTTTAAAAATCGCGGTGCATTGTCATTAATGTCTACTATTTCCACTTCCACGGGATACAGACTTAGTTTATCCTCCACAAGGATGTTAAAGCTCACGAGACAGGGCGCGCTCTGAGCACACAGCTCCTCCCGGTCTATCCTCCCCGCGGTGACCAAGCTGCCGCTCCGCGGGTTCAGAGAGAAAAGCTGCGACCTACCTCTGGAGACGATGCGGACCCCGCGCTCCGCCAGCTCGCGGGGCTCCAGCCCCAGGTCCTTGGCGATGCTGCCCACGAAGGAGCCTTTGTCCAGTTCCTCGGGAATAGAGTAGCGAATCTGCCCAGCTTCAGAACCCCACAACCACCACAGGAAAAACAGGAGCAGCTCGCAGCAGGGCGGGCGCCTCTGCAGAGCCGCCATGACTAGTTAGTTAAAGACTTCCCAGCGATTTCTGGTAGGACGAACAGCTCCGCCCCACTTTGTAAGGCACAAAAGCAGAGGTAAAGGCCCTTAAATGAACAGAGACCAGTTGAGAACCATTTCAGGTTAGAATTTCTGCCCAGCTTTTGGTATCTCAACGGGACACAACCCAGTTCCCACTGATTTTCTTGCTCGGGTTAGGGAACAGCGACACTTAGAGTCTTAACTTCATACTGCACCCGTTTTGTGACCCTGGTAGAAGATTTTTATTTCTGTTAAATATGCAGGTATGGCATTTATATTTCTCTCTATAAGAGAGTGAATAAAACAGAAGAATCATATGTTCAACCTCAAATGATCTCAAGTGTTCCCTGAAAAATACTCACTTATTTTTTTGTGTGGAAATATTTCTTAGAATCTTGTAGAATAGAAATGGTATCACACTTTTCTGGAAGTCTTGAATCATCGCCTGCATTTGCCCATTTTCTGTAAGGCCATTGATAACCACAAACTCATCCTGAATGAATCTACTACAGTGTCAGCAAGTAGACGGGCTGCCATTTTTAGATGTCATTGTCTGTTTCCATCAACACTTAAGGAACGGCTGTAACATAGGCTGCATTTGTGAATGCTTTTTAAAAATGCAAAGGAAGTGAAAATGTGCAGGCTACATTAAACATTTTTTAAGGTAAAGTCAGTAATTTTTCTTTCTTTTATTCTCTCTCTCTCTCTCTCTCTCTCTCTCTCTCTCTGAGACAGGCTTTCTTTGTGTAGCCCTGACTGTTGTGGAACTCACTTTGTAGACCAGGCTGGCCTCAAACTCAGAGATCAACCTGTTTCTGCATCCTAAATGCTGGAATTAAAGGTATGCACCACCACTACCTGCCAATAAAATTTTATTTGAGGGATTCTATGTATAATTTCTTCACTGTCCACTGAGGTCACCAAAGTTCAAGATTTCTGAAAATTCCCCTTCTCAAGAAAGATGCTAATCCAGTTGTGATATCAGCTCCAAATTCTTTTATCTCTCCTTGAATTAAAGACACATATTCATGACAATTAAAACATTCTCCACCAGAGGATCTCTGGCAACTTCTTCAAACAACTCACTTTTAGGTACCTTTTTAAGGCAGATCTGCCTCTAACATGCTGACACACCATATTTGTTAAGAACAAATTCAGATTCATTCCCATCACCTCAGAGTATTGATCTGTATATGGACATGCCAGGGATACATTGAAACAAACATCCGTTCATGGGTATTTTTAACACAGACCTCATGTTCAAGACACACCTCATTATCCATGCCAGCATCCCTTTGAGTTGTTTTGTATGTCATATTCCTTCTTACATGTATCAAAACTCATACTGACAATGAGCCTTCAGTTGAAAATGAGGACTTATTTTTGAACCTGTCTTCCATTCTACATAAAGCATTTTAAGCCGGGCGGTGGTGGCGCACGCCTGTAATCCCAGCACTCAGGAGGCAGAGGCAGATGGATCTCTGTGAGTTCGAGGCCAGCCTGGTCTACAGAGCTAGTCCAGGACAGGCTCCAAAGCTACAGAGAAACTCTGTCTCCAAAAACAAAAATAAAAACAAAAACAAAAAAAAAAAAGCATTTTAATACATTTATTGTACACAGGATATTTGTGATTGACTTCAGGTAAGTGAATCATTTAATTATAGAGTCCTGTTTAATTCAGGAGATAGTGTCTGGGGTTGGGAATGGTGGTTTGAATAAGAATGCCCCCCATAGGCTCACATATTCCATTGCCTAGGGAGTGGCACTGTTTGAAAGGATTAAGAGCTGTGGCCTTGCCGGAGTAGTTGTCTTGTTTAAGGAAGTATGTCACCGGGGTGGGCTTTGGGGTTTCAAAAGCCCAAGGCAGTCCCAGGGTCTTGTCTCTTCCTACTGCCTACTGGATCCAGATGCAGAATCTTTAGCTATTCCTCTAGTATCATGCTTGCCTGCATGCTGCCTTGCTCCCCACCAGAACAATGGACTAAACCTCTGAAACTGTAACCAAGCCCAATTAAATCTGTCTTTTATAAGAGTTGCCACAGTCATGTCTCTTCACAGCAATAGAACAATTACCAAGACAGGAATGAAATCCAGTGTTAGCATGCTTGTTTAGGAGGTCAAACACTTTAGATTCAATGCCAAGCACGGTAGCAGGCCTTTTTTGAACTGCTAGCCCCCAAATCATGCCATGGAGAACTTTATTAATTATGAAAGCTTGGCCTTAGCTTAGGCTTGTTTCTGACTAGCTCTTATATACTAATCTATGTGTTGCCATGTGGCTCATGGCTTTTTACCTCTCCTCCTGAAGGTCTTGCTGCCTCTGCTTTTGGCCAGAAACTCTGCCTTTCTTCTTCCCTGAGACATCTCAGACCCCAGAAGTCTTGCCTAATCCCTTCCTGCCTAGCTACTGGCCATTCAGCTCTTTATTAAATCAATCACAGTGACGCATCTTCACAAAGTGTAAGGGAATATTCTTCAACATTTCTCCTTTTTTTTTGTCTTAAAAAAGGAAAGGTTTTAACTCTAACATAACTGAACTATATACAATAAAAACAATTATCAGGTTAGAATTATATTTACAATGTCCAGTCCATTTATATTTGGTAAATTTAGAGAAAATACTCCATTATCTATCCTCTCTGATGAGTCCAAAGTTTTATACTTAATTTACTTTCTATCATGACTAATGGAAACTGTAATTATAACTATCTAGTCTTCAACTTCATCAAGTGCCTGAGAAGGATATAATATTACCTGAGTAAACAGGAAGTGCAGAGCAAGTAACTTTCAAAACTAAAAGATGACAGAGTCATCTGGACAGTCACCCAAGGTTCCTATGTTAGGGTTCCCATCTTTGGCCTACAGGCCTAGAATATCTGACAGACTTTTCTGTAAAGCAGGAAGTTTTGAAGGACTGTCCTACCTTGTCTTGGCAAAGTTGTGCAGTTGCATTCTTTTGTGTCCTGCTTGTCCAATTTGGACAGCATAGTGTCAGCAGTCAAGGCAAGGGCAGTTTCTTGCCTAAATTGCTAGCTTTTGCCACAAAGAAAGCAAACTCCATATGGAGGTTCTTCACTGATCATCCTTTTTTTTTTTTTTAAGTAGATTGGTGCTTCCAGGGGCACACATGTCTCACTGTCATGAAAAGCCTTATGTTATTATAACATCTTAAATGCCATATTCTGTAGGTCCTTGGAGTATTTGAAGATCACCTATCTATCTAAAATATATCTCTATATAACCTTGAAAACATACCTAAGAGAACTATAAGTTTGATTGTTATAGATGACTATTAGCCTGTATTTCTTTGTTTTCCTAAATAGTTATCAAGGACTAGAACTTTACATTACTGTTTAAAATGAGCTGCATAGATACAATACCTTAAACAAGAATGGAAACATATATACAGTACTAAAATAACCTTAAATTTGTATCAATATACAAAAATCCATACCAATGTAAAATATTTGAGGATAGTGGTTGTTCAAAAGTAGACACAACAATCCACCCTTTATCCATCATCTCTATTCTAAATCCCTGCCTCTTTCTTTCAGAAAGAGATCCCTGAATCTAATCTCTTTTGTTCAGCCTTTTTCCTGACCATAACCAATAACAACTTGTAACCAACCTTCCTAAATGATGACAAACATCCATATCCCACCAAATGACCGAAACCCATCCACCTCACTTCTTGGTAATGTGGGCATCATGTTCTCTAGACTGTTTCCTGTTGTCTGGAGGTGATGGAATCTTTAGGGAACTCTGAGAACACTGAGATAATGGTGAAGTCCTGGAAACACTAGTCATAACATGTGTTGTTCATTCTCTGTGCAATGAGAAAGCACAAAGATTATCTGTAGCCCTGGCTAGAATAGTCTGTAAGTTTAGACCATCTCAACCAGCAGTTTTGAAGCTGTTCTGGATACAGAACTTTGAGGAAACTGTAAGAGAGACACTCTAAGAGGCTGGTTCACCTGGGCCACCCATTTTTTTTATTGGTGTCTGGTCCCCTTGCTCTGAAAACACACAAACTTTTAAAGGTAATAGCATACATATCTGCATTAACACAATTATGGACTGTATATTGTACACAATCCAGCCGAAGATGATTTTTTTGTTTTATGTTTGAGCAGGTACATCATTTGTCTTGTAGGTTTTTTTTTCAGTTTGCTTGTTTATTTGTTTTGTTTTGTTTTGTTTTGTTTTCCAGACAGGGTTTCTCTGTGTAGCTTTGTGCTTTTCCTGGATCTAGCTCTGTAGACCAGGCTGGCCTCCAACTCACAAAGATCCACCTGGCTCTGCCTCCTGGGTGCTGAGATTAAAGGCGTGTGCCACCACTGCCCAGCATCTTGTAGTTTTTGTAGGTATATTTCTTCATATTTGTAGTCAAGGTTTTTCAGGTGCTTCCTCCCCGCCCCCCAATCAAACCTGATTCTCATTAACCTTGAATGAATCCACAACTTTTCATTTCTTGTGGAAGCAAAATCATAACCTCTTCCCCAACACAATACATTTTTTTAAATTCCATTTTAAAGTTAAAGTATCTAAGCTGGTTAATTCAGCAGTCTCTCTTACAGTCCCATGTCTCTCAGAATTTATTGTTTGCTCATCAGCAATCAAAAAATTTAAAGTCAACAAGATACCATATAGGATCCAGACTCTCTGTGTATTTTTCATCTTTTCATGGCTTATCCTCTTTATATTATTTTATTCTCTATAAAGACTTTATCTTATTATTTATAATTTTTTAATATGACTATCTAGACCCATTTTTTTTTAGGTTTTTAAACCCATGCACATTTTTAAAATACACTGTAACCTGTTTAGAGTTTCTTCAATCTGGATCTATCTTGTTTGTTTTGTTTTGTTTTTTTGAGACAGGGTTTCTCTGTGTAGCTTTGCGCCTTTTCCTGGAACTCACTCGGTAGCCCAGGCTGGCCTCGAACTCACAGAGATCTGCCTGCCTCTGCCTCCTGAGTGCTGGGATTACAGGTGTGCGCCACCACCGCCCAGCTCAATCTGGACCTATCTTTACTGAGCACCTGTATCATTCTCTGACTGCATGAGACAAATCTTAAACTACTATGTCAGCCACCATGTGGCTCAGATTAGTGCACGGAACTGGTGGTTGGCTCCAGCCCACAAGCAGTAGCTAGTAGCCATATCTCTGCATGCTCCCCACAAATCATGACATGGAGACTTATTATTAATTATGAAAGTTTGGCCTTAGCTTAGGCTTGTTTCTAACTAGCTCTTTTAACTTAAATGAACACATTTTAATTAATCTATGTGCTGTCACATGGCTCATGGCTTTTACCTCTCCTCCTGCAGGTCTTGTTTCCTTTGCTTTTGGCTGGTGACTCTGGTTTTCTTCTTCCCAGAGACCTCTCTGTCCCTAGAAGTCTGCTTAACCTCATCCTGCCTAGCTATTGGCCATTCAGTTCTTTATTAAACAAATCACAGGGACACAACACCACACAATGTAAAGGAAATTTCCACAACAAAGCACTACTAAGGGGGTAGATATGTGTCATAATGATAATGTAATATTTTACTTTGATGAAATGTTTTTATTGCATTATTTTATAATTAACAAAAATTTTAGGACCATTAGGAGACTTTCTACAGAAGAGCAATTACACCACAGATAAGCTTACAAAGGATTTCTTTACTGCATGCTTCACACCCAGAAAATTAGTAAAACACAACAGAATCCAGGAGTACTTAATCTTCAGTGTTCATCTCTAAGTTAATGAGTTCCCTCCTAATTACACATGGAAAAGATTTGAATGAACCATTTGCAAGTTGATTGAATCAAAATCACATTTGGATTGTTGTAAACTGGCTGGCATTTTCAACCCCAAAGGCTTCAATCTTGTGGTAGAACATCTTTGGGCTTTGTACTGAGAAAATTAAACTCAGTGCCTGAATAATGTTAGGCAGTTCATCCAACACACTGTATGATAAATTCCCTTATCATAGTTGGGGAAAAGAAAACCTATGCAGTCTTGGAGCAGAGATCAAGCTCAAACCAGACTCCAGTGTTATGCCTATAGGAGTGTCACAGACACAGGGCAATAGCCACAACCATGGCAAGGAAGAAGAACACAAAATTCAAGGCCAAGACTACTACCAGGTAAAGCTGGAGCTTGTCGAAGGGTCAGAGGGGAATGGGTGAGCACTAAGGTCCAGAGATATCTCTTGCAAGCTGTCTACAGAGATTACACACAGTGTAACAGGGACTGAACAGGGTAGCTGACCTTCATTTTCTTCTTAGAGTCAGAAATTGGTGATGGACTTCATCTTGTCACTCAAACTATGCCCAGTACAACTTATCCCATGAACAATTCTAGGCTATAGAGTCCCACAAGGCAGGACAGCCAGGCATTGTGTTCAGAGACCAAGTTTGTAACCACTACTTTGATGATGAGGTAACTAGACTCTCTGATGGGCATTAAGACTCTCTGATAGTATTAAGTAGAAGAGCCCAGGATTGCTGTGCCCAAGCACAGGGTACAGCATATGTTGGATGCTGTCACTGAGGTGGCCCACCAGCATGCACATGCCCACCTTGACATTGGGGGCTGGAGAATCCTGAATGTGGGACTTCAGTGTTAGCTTCAAAGAGTGTAGCTTCTTATGGTTGTACAAACCTCACTTGGGGCATATGGTCTTAGCTCTAGGTCACTGGCCAAGATGGAGTAGGCTACATGGCCAATAGGCCCCAAATCAGGATGTGAAGGACTTACTTGCACAATGGAGGCTCTAGAAGGAGTTGTTATCAGTTACATGGGCCATATAGGAGGTTTTGTGGAAAACTGAGTGTTGACACTGATGTTTGAAATTTACAGAATGAAGTCTGTGCTGGAAGAATGGAACAGATTGTGTTTGTCCACTGTGATAGTGGCCCTATACTCTGGAGTCTGCTTCTGGTCCGAGGTTCCATGTGCTACCTACCTATATATGTGTGTTGAATCTTGGACTAGTATAAGTGGAATTTTCCTTTTACTCAGCACAGGATTTCCCCATTATATTTTGCAACATGCAGTGTGACTTCCACCATCATTTGCTTGTACCCCAATTATGTAGCTCTTCATTCCTCTAGAGCCCAACTATCCATCAGTGGTGAGTTTCCCCCTTTACTGTTCACCTTGGATGTTGTCTAACTGCCTTATCAGCACTGATAAAGAAGCAGGGGATCTACTCACTGCTGCTCTCATCTGGGTTGGGACCCAGGAGTTAGCAAAGGGGTTCTCTGAGACACTGATCCTGCATAAATCTGGGCTAAACCTTGGGGCAATGTATCCTTTTCATCTGCCATTATGCCCTGATCTGTGTGGTGGAGCTCGAGGTGACCTGCCCCTGTCCACAGTGGTGGAGAGCAGGTAGTGGCCAGAATGTCCTGTACAAGTAACATCTACCATCCGGGTTCTCTTTCTGGGAAAAGCGAAATGTGATCAGGGCTGAGGCAGTGTGTGGAGGTTTGAATGAGAACGAACCCCATAGGCTCATGATGAATGCTTGGGAAGTTGGCAGAAGTGTTTGGAAAGGATTAGGAGGTGTGATCCTGGTAAAGGAGGTGTGGTCTTGCTGGAGGAGGTGTGTGCTGTGCGATAATCCTCTTGTACACTGTAAAGATTTTTCACTCAAATTGATTTAATAAAATGCTGATTGGCCAGCAGCCAAGGCAGGAAGTATAGACGGGGTGACCAAACTAAGAATGCTGGGAAGAGGAAGGGCGGAGTCAGAAGTCGCTAGCCAGACACAGAGGAAGCAAGATGAGAATGTTGTACTGAGAAAAGGAACCAAGCCACTTTGCTAAACATAAACGAGAATTATGGGTTAATTTAAGTGTAAGAGCTAGTTAGTAATAAACCTGAGCTATCAGCTGAGCATTTACAATTAATATAAGCCTCTGTGTGGTAATTTGGGAAGCAGCTGCTGGGTATTTGGGAACAGGCAGGAAAGAGAAATGTATTGCTACAGGTGTGGCCTTGTTGGAGGAGGTGTGTCACTGGGGATGGGCTTTAAGGTTTCATAAGTCTATGCCATTCTCAGTTAGCTCTCTCTCTGCCTCATAGTTGTTATCTCAACATGTAAGTTCTCAGCTATTACACCAGTGCTATGCTATCCTGCTGTCCTGCTGCCATGCTCCTCACCACGATGGCCATGGACTCACCCTCTGAAACTATAAACCCCAATAAACTCTTGCCTCTCTAAGTTGTCTTGGTCATGGAGTCTCTTCATAGCAACAGAAAAGTAACTAAGACAGGCAGGACTATCACAACGGACTGACCCCAGTATCCCAATATCAGTATCTCGCAAGGGTTCTGGGACAAAGGCAGGCCCAGGTAGCTCCAGTTTGCTAATTTCCAGATCCAGTTACTTGTGCTAATGGCAGTTGGTTTTTGTTACTATCCTTGATCAACCCATTTATATAATAAAAGTTTAACAGCTTCCCCCCAATCATTTTGAATTCCGATATACAGGTCAACTTCTGACCACAAGTCTGCTCGTCATATAGTTCAGACTGACCTGGAACTAGAACCTGAAATAGGCTCAGGTTGGCCTAGAATTTGCCATGCTCCTCTTGCCTCAGCCTCCTCAGTGCTAAGATTATAGGCATATCTAAAATATTATCTTTCTCATCTTCCTCCCAAAAAGTAAGCAAAAAAAAAAAAATGGGCTGGAGAGATGGCTCAGAGGTTAAGAGCACTGACTACTCTTCCAGAGGTCCTGAGTTCAATTCCCAGCAACCACATGGTGGCTCATACCCATCTGTAATGAGATCTGGTGCCCTCTTCTGGCCTGCAGGCATACATGCAGACAGAACATTGTATACATAATAAATAAGTAAATAAATCTTTAAAAAAAGTAAGCAAAAACATTGATAGTTTTTAAAAATAAAACTGTATAGTAAGAAGCAAGAGATTATCCTTTCCTGTCTCCAAGTACTTACATTTAATTAAGCAAGTATGATTTAAAATAAATTTACCAGAACTTGAAGGTAAGACCATAGTGCTGAAGATGTCATGTACTTGAGTTATAGGAGACGACAAAATCAACCTGGTACCTACCTGGAAGCTTCTTCCCTACTGGCTAGTTGTTAGATGGAAGTGCTGGAAGGTTCTATGCACACTACCAGGGGAGAAAAGTCATCAACAGCCTTCGCCAGCTATGAACCCTGCCAGCTACAATCACAACTTGTCTGGCAAGAGAATATTGCTGGTGCAGTAGTGGCATGAGTGTTATGGGGGTCACCAACCACTTCCTGGTTGGATTTAAAGCCTGCTCACAAGAAAGAACTCATTTTCGGTACCAATAACTGAGCCAAAACTCTATGGCTGCCTAAAGTCATTCATGGTAACAGGACATAGTGATTAACTAGCCCTTAACTCATATATTAGTGCCTTTCTCAGTCTTCATCAGAGAAGCTTCTTTTTGTAGCAGATAGTGAATAACACAGTCACCCACAATGGTTAATGAGCAGAGAATAAGAGACAGTGGAGAGCACAGCTCTAAATGTCACCACAGAAGAGGATATAGAAAGAATGTAATGATGCAGTAGACATCTGTACCAAAACAGTATCTGTGGGGCATGATAGGCATGAGACACATGAACTCACAGCAGCTGAGAGCGCATGCACAAGACCTGAACAAGATCAAGCCAACCAAAATACTATCATGGATGAGGAGGAGCTCGAGAAGTCTCATTCCTATCTGACTCCTGAGTTTTTGTTAATAATAGAACAATTTAGATAAATGCCTTGATTGATGGTTGCTGCAGGAAAGATAGTTTTCTTTGGGGATGTGGGCTCTGAGAGGCTACCCATTCTCCAGTAGATTACTCTGTATACACGTACATTACATGCAGTACTAAATGGACTCTGTGGAGTTATTTTTTTAAAAAAATCACATAAAGTTAGGAGGAAAAAGAGGGGGTGATTAAAAGAGGAGTTGGAAGGGAGAAAATGGGGGTTGATCAAAACTCATATGTATATATGAATTCTCATGCAATAAAAATAATTTACAAATAGTATTGTTCATCACCTCATTACAATTGTCCTCAATGATATTTTTACCAAGTAGATTAACAATGGTAAATTGTCTGAACTTGGGAGATGAGATATAAATCCTTATAACTGAATATATGAAAGAAAGATATTAATGTTGATTTTTCCTTGGTCCCCAGTTTACCATATAATCACTTAAACATTTTTTTTGAGACAGAGTCTATCACATAATTCTGACTGTTTTGGAACTCACTGTGTAGACAAGGCCTTGAACTCACAGAGATCTGCCTGCCTGTTTCCTGAGTGCAGGGATTAAAGGTGTACACTGGGGCTAGAGAGATGGCACAGAGGTTAAGAGCACCGACTGCTCTTCCAAAGGTCCTGAGTTCAATTCCCAGCAACCACATAGTGTCACACAACCATCTGTACTGAGATCTGGTTCCCTCTTCTGCATACATAATAAATAAATAAATCTTAAAAAGAAAAGGGCGTGCACCATAAGGCCCAGATCATTTAAGCATTTTTAACGGACATTCTTTGCTAGTCAATAAATATGCTGTTTCAAAACTCATGACATGTGTCTTACAGTTTTTTTCTGAGACAGGGTTTCTCTGTATATTCTTGGATACCCTGGAACTCACTCTGCAGGCCAAGCTGATATCAAACTCAGAGATCTTCCTGCCTCTGCCTCCAGAGTGCTGGAATTAAAAGTGTGCACTCCCCAGCTAGTGTCTTATAGTTTTAACTAAATTTCCAAACTAGAAAACCTACGTGAATAAAAATATATTTAACTTACGTAGTATATTGTTATTCTAAAACTTGTCAGGTATACAGCAACACAATCCCAGTTTATAGCACAAAGCATTAGAGCATCTCAGATTGTTCATGATGCTCAGGATTCTAGAAATTCACTGTCATTTTTTTTTTTTTACCAGTATCATTATTATTTTGGTGGTGATATGCAGAGGCTAGAGGCTGATGTCAGGTGTGGTCTTCTATCACTCTTCTATTTTTGAGACAGGGTCTTTCATGAAACCTAGAGCTCACTGATTGGCCAGTCTGACTGGACAGCAAGTCCCAGGGTTCTTCATGTCTCCATCACTCCTGCTTCCCCAGCATTGCGGTTATAGACATGTACCCAGCTTTTTTGTTTGTACATCAGTTCTGGGGATGGGTTATTTTAAAATTATTTATTTTTATTTTATGTGTATAAGTGTATTATCTGCTTGTATGTGTACCAAGTGCATGCCTGGAACCTATGGAAGCCAGAGGAGGGTGCCAGATGCCCTGAAACTGGAGTTATAGACAGCTGTGAGCTGCCATATTGGTTATGGGAACCTAACTGGGGTCCTCTGTAAGAGCACAAGTGCTCTTGACTGCTGAACCATCTCCCCTGCCTCAGCATCCATACTTTCCAAACATTAAAAATAATCACTGAAACAAGACTTTCAAAATATATGCAAGCAAAGTGCCTTCTCACTACTGTGTGAGTACCTCATTTTATGGGAAAGGAATCTTTCCTAACACACATACAACTAATACTTAAAAGAATATAATGTATGGAGGGTACATATACTTACAGTGTATAGAACAAGCATTTTATAATGTAACATCTATTAGTTGTTTATAGAGATTTAAAGAATGTTTCTCCATTGCACAAAGCTTGTTTCAGGATACATAACCAGATATAAAATTTTTCTTTAAAAGTAATGGAAAGAGGGATAGGGAGACAGCTCAGTCAAGGAAGTGCTTGATTTGCAAGTGTGAGGAGTTTGCTAAAAAGCTGGCATGCTGGAAAATACTTGTTACCCTTAAACTAGCAACATTTTAAAGGAAGTAATTATGTTTGTGGATTTCCTTTAAGGTGGGACTACTGTTATCAGCTAGATTTTCTAAAATGTCCATACACTGAGAAAAGACATTCAGTCCCAAATATAATTTGAAAAAGTATCCATTACTGGACAAAATTGAGTTAAACTTCAATACCGCAAATGATGATCCACTATATAACTGTCTGATTTTGCTCTACCAGAAAAATGAGTGAGGAGACAAATGAAGAGAATGCTCTGGTTCTTAGCGAAAGAGAAAACTGACCTGAACAGCTCCAGGCTCTCCCTTGTTTGCGTGACTACTATCCGGTATCAGGAGAGGCTCACTCTTATCACAGCTCTCTTCACTAATGAGTCTGTCGGCATAATTGGGCTGGGGGAAGATCAGGTGGCTGTTTTTGGAATCTGTAGTGAGGGAGATTTCATGGGAGTAGGTCTGAAGGTAAGCCTGTACCCCATCCATACCCACAAAATGAGAGGCAGGCATGCTGGCCAGTCTGCCTGTGGAAGTCTGAAGCAGGCGTGACATGTGCCAGTGCCTAAGCCTGAGGGCCAACAGCACAGTAACGAATCCTAGGAAGACACAGGACACCACGGCCACTGATATCACCAGGTAGAGTGTGAGGTCTGAATCCTGGGGCTCTGTAGGAGTGTTGCTGCTGCCTAAGTCAATCAGCACATCCGGGATGCTATCCCCTACAGCGATAGTAACGGTGACCGTGGCTGAGAGAGGGGGCTGGCCGTGGTCCTGGACAGCCACCACCAGGCTCTGCTTGAGTGCGTCTCTATCCGATAGAGTCCTCGCTGTACGCACCTCCCCTGTGTGAAGCCCAATGGAGAAGAGCCCTGGCTCGCTGGCCTTGAGCAGGCGGTAGGACAGCCAGGCGTTCTGTCCGGAGTCTCTGTCCACCGCCACTACTTTGGTTACCAAGTATCCAGGCTCTGCAGAGCGGGGTGCCAGTTCCACACCAGTGGAACCATCGGTAGGAAGAGCTGGGTACAGGATCTCAGGAACGTTGTCATTCTGGTCCAGCACAAACAAGCCCAGTGACACATTGCTGCTGAGTGGAGGGTTCCCACTGTCCTTAGCTGTCACCAGTAGCTGCAGGTCTCTCAGGTGCTCATAGTCAAAGGACTGCAAGGCGTACAGGACACCAGTGTCAGAGTTAATGGAGACGTAGGAGGACACAGGAGCTTCCTGGAATGTATATTCAGCCAGGGAGTAAGTGACCCGAGCGTTATCGCCGCTGTCAGCGTCATAGGCAGTCACCGAAAAAATGGAGACACCTCTGGGGTTATTTTCTGAGATGGAAGTGGAATAGGAGGAACGAGAGAAGGTGGGCGGGTTGTCGTTTATGTCTGTTACTCTCAGAGAGATGTGGTTTTCCGTAGACAGGGGAGGCGTCCCATGGTCAGTTACGGTCACTGTGATGTTATAATCCGAAGTCTCTTCTCTGTCCAGGGCTCTCGTTGTTAACAGGTGATAGTAATTATCAACTGACTTTTCCAGTTTGAAGGGCAAGTGCTTGGGAATAGAACACGAAATCTCTCCATTCTCCCCAGAATCAGCATCGTGTACGCTGAAGAGTGCAATTATGGTTCCGGGTAGACAGTCTTCAGAAACGGAACTGGTGAGGGAGGTGAGTATCACTTCCGGGGCATTGTCATTCACGTCCTGGACTGTGACCAACACCTTAGCGCTGGCAAGAAGAGCACCTCCGTCTTGGGCTACCACCTCCATGAGATAGAATCTGGACTCTTCGTAGTCCAGAGATTGAATAGTTGAGATTTCCCCCAGATTAGAATCGAGCTGGAAAGTCTCGGAAATTTTGTCTTCCTCGTTGCGAAAAGAGAAGGTCAATTTCGCGTTGATTCCCTCGTCCGCATCCGTGGCGGTGAGTGTGAGGAGTCGAGCGCCCACAGGTGTGTTCTCCGGAACACTCACGCTATATTCGCTTTGAGTGAACAGGGGTGCGTTATCGTTTGCGTCGAGGACGGTCACGCTGATGTGGACAGTGCTAGAATGCACTGGGTTTCCGCCGTCCAACGCTGTGAGGACCAGGTCGTGAGCAGACTCTTTCTCACGGTCCAGGGGCTGTTCCAACACCAGCTCTGGATGCTTTTGCCCATCAGATCCGCTCTTCACGTCCAGAGAGAAGTGCGGGTTGGAGCTGAGCTGGTAACCCTGGAGGGAATTCACACCCACATCCCCATCTCTCGCGAAGGGGAGCACCAGCCGTGTTCCTGCAGCTGCGTTTTCATTAACTTTTACTTTTAACTCCTCATCGCGGAACCGGGGGAAGTTATCATTAATATCAAGGATTTCCACCTCAACTCCATAGATTTTCATCTTATTCTCAACCAAGATGTTAAAGCTGACGAGACAGGGTGCGCTCTGAGCGCACAGCTCCTCCCGGTCTATCCTCCCCGCGGTGACCAAGCTGCCACCTCGCGGGCTCAGCGAGAAAAGCTGCGACCTACCTCTGGAGACGATGCGGACCCCGCGCTCCGCCAGCTCGCGGGGCTCCAGCCCCAGGTCCTTGGCGATGCTGCCCACGAAGGAGCCTTTGTCCAGCTCCTCCCGCACCGAGTAGCGGATCTGCCCCTTTCCTGGCGCACACAGCGTCCCTAGCAGCATGAAGAACTTGAGCAGGTCGCTGCAGCTCCAGCGCCTTGGTGGATCCGCCATTGTCTTTTCTTCCTTCCCTTTCCTCTTAGTCCTGGTTCACCGGCTGGTTCCTTGCCTTTCTAAAGCTGACGAGAGCAGGAGTTGAAATGGCTTGCGTTCCCCAGTAGCTTGTCTGGTCTCTGATTAGTGCGGAGGAAGCTGGGAACTGGTCGCTTTTATGACTGTTTCTTTCCCAGGCTGGTGAACAGCGACGCTCAGAGTCCTAACCAGTTACTACACCAATTCCATTTTTTTAGTCCTCCTTGGTTCAGTTATTTTTTTCATTTCCAAGGTTTTTGCTGCGTATTTAATATATTATTGTGTAGCAGTGTTTATATTTAATTAAGTTTTAATTCTGACAATAAACCTTCCACAACCTAAGATCAATATAATTAGTTTTATTTTACTTCTCCAGAAAAGTTTGATTTCATGTACCACCGAGTCCTTATGTCTTAACCACATCAAATCTGTTTAACCAAGAAATTGAAATTTTTACCTTTGCTGATGTCAAGGCTTCATTTTTAAGATCAGGATAGGTTTATGAAAATCTGCCTAATAGTGCCTTAGTGTGCCAGGGAAACAAACCCAGCTCTCAATGTCTCTTTGCAGTATGGCCCATATTTGCTGTCACGTGCAGAAACATAGACAGCGTACTAGTGAAGTTTTTGAGAAAGTCTCCAAATTTCCAACCTAAGGCTATAAGATCTTCACTGCCTCAGACCTTTGGGTCACCTGCATTACTTATGTCTTCCTATTACTATATTCACAATACTTGTAGACATTTCACTGTGACAAGATCTTGGTGGCAGCCAGAATAGTGACCGTGAGAGGTGGGGCTTCATTTAGCTCTCATGGGGGGAAACATAGGTATCTAGTTAGCAGTAGTCAGTGGCCTATTTGTTTAGAGGCAGATATTTAATGTCATCACTCTTAAGATTAACAGATGAAAAGAAAAATCATGGCAGAAAATGACAGTTCAGAGAGCCCTTCCTGTGAGAAAAACAAATTTTACCTAATAACTCATCAACAGGAAAAGATTTTAGTTGATGCCTGTAATTTTTTTTGTGAATTGAGAGGGTTGACACCGCACTTTTACAATCTAGGGCCCGAGATATGGTTCAGTTGGTAGACTGCTTGCTGTGGAGTCATGAGACCTCACATTTCATCCTTAGTACCATCAATAAAGAAATACATGAATAAATGAGCAAACATTCCAAACCATACCATTTCAGATCTTTTTGTAGAAATCGACATGAGGACAGGTTGCAAACATTTCCTCACTGTGCATTTTTTTAAAGAGCAAGTTATTCATGAAGATGCTATCTCACATTTATTAACATAATTCACTCTTCCTAATGAACACTTCAGGCTTCATAGTTTGCCCATCCTCTAAAAAGAAACCTGGGGACAGCTGGAAAGATGGCTTAGCAGTTAAGAACACTAGCTGCTCTTCCAGAGAACCTGGGTTCGATTCCCAGCACCCACATGTTGTTTCACAACCATCTGCAACTCCAGTTCGAGCGGATCCAGGATTCTTCTAGCCTCTGTGTGTACCAGGTGCACAGACGTACATGCAGGCAAAACACCCATACACATAAAGTAGAAGCAAAAATTAGAAAAAGCTTCCAGGAAACCCAAGACACTTTGCTTGTAAGACACTCACAATGTTTGCCAAAAAGTCAGTTGAACAGTACCCTACCCACCATGCTTTGTTGATAACAAGCCACCACCCTTGGTGATGTGTTTCTTTGACATTCAGTTTTCACAAACTAGTAATATGAGGACCGTGTTTACTCTGAATCACTACAAATCTAAGAGGAAGCAGAACCAAAATTTGAGTATTAGAGATCTGACACGAAAAGAACCTTTCAGATTTCCAATAGTGATGAGCTTTGTGGGGTAGAGAGGAATGTAGAGGCAAAGAAAAAGATGTAGCTCACGCTGTGAACACTTGTGGTTACAGGCAAGTAAACTGCACATCCAAGGTAGAAACCCTTCTGTAAGCTGTCATTTGGATAAGGTTAATGCACTTAAGGCAGAACACCGTTCAAGGCTGACTAAGTCACAAGACAATGAAATAGGCAACGAAACCACCAAAACTACTTAGTGATTTATTAATAAACACTGAAACCCTAAGTAGAAAAACGAATTAAACTGAAGCTCACCTTTGAGACAGAATCCGAGACAAAAGGAACCTCAGTGTCTCCAAGAGTATCTGGCATCCAAGAGGTGTCGTCACAGAGGAGGTCCTGAGGAGCTACTTCCGGAGTCACATTGAGAAAATTAAACTCTGTCTTAGCTGATTGTGAGGCAATGCATACATTGTAGGAATAAGGCAATGTCCCCTCAGTGTAACTGGGGAGAACTCCAGTGGTAGGGTTGGAGCTGAGACTAGGCTGAAAGCAGCCCCAGACAGCTGAGCTGGAGGAGTGCCGCAGGCGCAGAGCAATAGCCAGAATCACCGCCAGGAGGAAGAGGACTGAGATCAGGGCCAAGGCCACCACCAGGTAAAACTGAAGCTCACTCTGGGGGTCTGATGGCAGAGGGTCATCGCTGAGGTCTGGCAGGACCTCCTGCAGGCTGTCAGCGAAGATCAGGTGCAGCGTGGCTGTAGCCGAGAGCGGTGGCTGTCCACCATCGCGCACAGCGACCAGAAGGCGCTGCCGCGCCGCGTCCCTGTCGCCCAAGGCACGCGCTGTGCGCACCTCGCCAGTGCGCAGCCCCAGGCTGAAGAGCCCGGGATCGCTGGCCTGCAGCACGTGGTACGACAGCCAGGCGTTGTGTCCCGAGTCTGCGTCCACAGCCACCACCTTAGTGACCAGGTATCCGGGTTCGGCAGCGCGCGGTACCATGTCGAAGAGTGCAGAGCCGTCGGGCTCGAGCGCGGGGTACAGCACGCGCGGTGCGTTGTCGTTGCGGTCGCCCACCAGCACGCGCATGCTCACGTTGGCGCTGAGCGCGGGCGAGCCCTGGTCGCGCGCCTGCAGGGTCAGCTGGAAGGAGCGCAGCTGCTCGTGGTCGAAGGCGCGCTGAGCGAACACCACTCCGCTGTCCTGGTTCACAGAAACGAAAGAGGACAGCGCCTTTGGCTCTAGGTCGCTGGCTATGATGGAGTAGGAAATGTGACCATTGGATCCCAAATCGGGGTCAGAGGCGCTGACTTGAGCGATGGAGGCTCCAGGCGGGTTGTTCTCTGCCACGTGGACCAAGTAGGAGGCCTGGTGGAAAAGCGGTGCATTGTCGTTGACGTCTGATATGTGGAGGGTGATGATTACGTTGGAGGAGAGTGGCGGCTTACCCCTGTCGGTAGCTACGATGGTGACGTTATAGTCTGGGATCTCTTCCCGGTCTAGAGTTCTGTCTGTTACTAGTTTGTAATAATTCTTCGAAGATGATTTCAACACAAACTCTGCATTTCCCAAGACGTTGCAGTAAACGTCTCCATTTCTTCCGGAGTCTTTGTCCCTCGTTTTTATCAAGGCGATGACTGTTCCTAGTGGAGAATCTTCCGGTAGGGGGGTAAATACTGAAGTCACAATTATTTCGGGTGCACAATCATTCTCATCCAGAATTTCCACTTGGATACGGCAATGGGATGCTAGGTCTCCGGGGTCTTTTGCTTCTACATTCAGGGAGTAAGTTTTAGTAGTCTCAAAATCCAAACTACTCTTTGTCGTGATTTCTCCCGTTCGTTTGTCTAAGTTGAAAAAACGTTCCACTTGTTCATCCACATTGTGAAAAGAATAAGTGATCTCTGCGTTGACGCCCTCATCTTGGTCGGTGGCTGTCACCTGAAGCACGGAGAAGCCTGGGGGCACATCCTCCCGGAGGGTGACCCTGTACACGTCCTGGGTGAACACTGGAGGGTTATCATTGGCGTCTGTGACTTGGATTCGGATCTGGGCAGTGCCACTTCGGGGAGGATTCCCCCCATCCACAGCAGTGAGGACCAGCTGGTGAAAATTATGCTCTTCTCTGTCCAGAAAACGTTTTAGAATCAACTCAGGATATTTACATCCATCTGGACTCTCATTCTCTGTGACTTCAAAGTATTCATTGTCACCGAGGTAGTATTTTTGCAGTGAATTAGAACCAGCATCTGAATCGAGGGCTGGATCCAATGGAAATGCTTTACCTGGTCTGGTGGACTCTCCAATGTTTAAATCCACCTCGCTCTGTTTGAACTGAGGAGCGTTGTCATTTATATCTTGAAGAATTACAGCTACATGGAAAATATTTAATGGCTTCTCAGCGACAATATCGAATTCCAGAACACACAGAGGCTGCTTCCCGCACACCTGCTCTCTGTCTATTCTGTCACCCACAAGTAAATCCCCGCTCTCTGGGTTTACAGTAAAATATTCCTTCTCTGCGCTGACCCTCAGCTTCCGGGTGGATAGATCCTGGACACCCAGCCCCAGATCCTTGGCGAGGTTTCCTACCATCGAGTTCTTGGCCAGCTCCTCGGGAATGGAGTAGCGGATCTGATCCGGGAGAGCTCCGTGGAACAATGGCAGGAGGAAGAGCGACAGAACCTGCAGCCACCGGGCCAGTCCGCTCCCAGAGCTCCGCCTCATCCTCCTAGCTCGCGCTGCCGCTGTGCTCCTGAGTCGGTGAGGGTAAGCCCTCCCTTAGTGGCTGAAACCGGCTAGCGCCACTTTTCTTGGGGTCGTTTACTGTATCCTGATGTGTACTGGCTTCTCCTCTATGGTTGGTTTGCACAGGAAGTTACTCTCCTAGTCTCCCAAACGCGTCTGGGAAATGGTCTTTCTCTTCTTTTGACCTACAGCGACGCCCAGAGGTCTTCTCAAAAATTGCACTGAAGTTTGCAAACCTTTGAATTTTTGTTGTTGTTGGTTTAGATTTATGGTGTATTTATTTGTTTTAAAAATGCGTAATATATTGAAATTGTTCCAAATTCAGAAGCCACATATGGTATGGGTCTTTATTATCATCTATGAATCGTGTAGCACATCTCTCATCCTCAAGTGGAATGAGTTCTAAGTTTCTTGTTACGCTTTGTGTAGCACAGCCGACCTTTAAATAAACTTTGTCCCCTTCCCTCCTTTTATTCAAATGAAAACATTACACCATAACGTTCTCCTTATCACTTCTTTCATTCAGTAATAAAACCACATATGAACCCCCACTCTGGACTTTCAGTCAAATATTTTGTTTCATACGAGTACATAAAGCTCTGCATTTGTTTCTCATGGAGTAGTCCACGACATGGATAAACAGTAACTTGTCCAATCAGAAGTTGTATTTTCTTAAGGACTCATTTATACAAAACATTTTTTCTATTATAACTTGTGATAGCAAGTTATAAATTATTTACTGTTCACCAAATCATTGACATATATTACTCTGGCAGAATATATTCTTAATGTCAATATCTGAGTGTGTTTTACCCAATTTTAGGCCAACCGAACAAACACCTCTGAGTTATATTTTATCACCACAGTGTTTGGAATAATGTGTTCTCAGATAGTCTCATCCAGTATTCATTTATTATCTCTTTCCTTGCTCAGAACTAGCTGGTTATCATGTAACCTCATTCCTACCCATTCTGTGTATCGTACACAGCTTCTCACGAACACAAAGCCACATAGAATCAACTCTCCTTTCTAAATCACTGTATTGAGCCATATCCAGCAATCTTACTACAATTCCCATTTATAGAAACCCCATGAATTTGTGTATAGATTTTCATTTATTCTGGATTAACTCATAGGACTATATGAAAGCTTAGGGAATAAAAGTCTGGCATATCTCCGACACACAAAATACTTTATGTCATGTCAGGGGATACTTTGTGTCATCCCAGGTCACATAGTGGTAAACCTTCCAAGAATAATTTCAGGGATTCTGACAGATGAGAATGAGATCAATTGACTAAGTACTAAGAATAATATCAGTCCGGAATCCAAGTCACCCAACCTTACCTGGTGAAAACCAGAAAGATTTAAGCAAATTCTGTTTTGCAGGTGGTGTCATAACAGGGAATTTAGAAATTATGAAAATTATTCTTATAATTTATTTACATGAGTGAAATTAAATGGTCAATATTTTTGGGCAATAACCAAGTTGTATTAGATACTCTGGGTGTACTTTGTATCAGCAACAACAAAATATTTGAATTGGGCATAATGGCACACATCTCTAATTATAGCATTTAAAGAGGATTGTGAATTGCAGGTCATCTTGGATAGGTTGCATAGTGAGTAAAAGGCCAGCCTAAGCTAGACAGTCAGAATTTGCTTTAAAAATCATATTAAATATACCAGTCCACAGAGAAGTTAGTGTCATAGCTAAAGGTTAAATATTTTCCTCACTAGACATAAATTGTTTTTGTGGAATATTCCTTTATACTGTGTGAAGATGTGTCACTGTAATTGGTTTAATAAAGAGCTGAATGGCCAATGGCTAGGCAGGAAGAGGTTGGGTGGGACATCTGGGGACAGAGAGGTCTTGGAGAGGAGGAAAGGCAGAGTCACCAGCTGGATGCAGAGGAGGCAGGACACAGAGGAGGAGAGGTAAAAGCCAGGAGCCACATGATAGCGCATAGAGGAATAGAAATGGGTTAAGTTATAAGAGTTAGTCAGAAATAAGCCTAAGCTAAGGCCAAGCTTTCATAATTAATAAGAAGTCTCTCTGTGTCAATATTTGGGAGCCAGCTGTTGAGACAGAGAAAGACTCATTACAAATTGTCATTGTATAATTACAATAGAAAAAAATCCTTTCAAGGAAGGGGAAGTAAACACCAAGCAAAGGACAATTGAATGTAATAAGGGGAAATTTTAAAAAATTCAGGTTATGGCATGTAAATTGGCTCAGTGGCTAAAAGCATTGGGCACACACCTGTCAATCTGAATTTGATCTCTTGGACCCACATAGCAGAAGGAGAGAACTGATTCCCCACAGTTGTCCTCCAACATATAGATACACACACAAAATAAGTGAAACTGTAGTTGAAATGCTTTAAAATATTCAGGTGGGATTTACCCATTAACATCATGAGAAAAGTGATGTAAATAGAAATTATTCACAAGTAAATTCTAGCCTTCAAATGCACATAGAAAAATGACATTTAAAATTTGAATAGTTTAGAGGTAGAAAATTAAGGATTTTTTTGTTTTTTTAAAAAAGAGTTTCTCTATGTATTCTTGGCTGTCCTGGAACTCACACTGTAGACCAGGCTAGCTTCTAACTCACAGAGATTGCATTCCTCTGCCTCCCGAATGTTGGGATCAAAGTTGTGTGCCACCACTGCCCAGCTAAATTAAGGAATTCTTACCAAAATCACTACTGAATGTAGACTATGAAGGATAAATAATAGATAATGATGGTTCAGGATGTAACTCAGTAACATAGGACTTGCCTATATGCCCAAAGCCTGTATTCAACTCCCATAATTACAAAAAGAAAAAAAGATTATTTTATTAATCAACAAATGACTTTTTAATGTGGTGACTATCATTAATCGTTATCCTTTTTAAAGCAAGGGGCTGTTAATAAAGAAGTGTACATATTTGATACAACACACATACAACTGGAGGCACTTTATGAAACCCCTTGCCTGTGATTTAGTAAGGTAAGACCCATTACAGGACTGACTCACTCACCTGAAGAAGACTGGAATCTCCTTTTATTTCAAGCAAGTCTTGAGATACCAGGAGCGGATCACTCTTCCCACAGCTCTCCTGGCTGATGAGTGTGTCTGCGTAATTGGGTTGTGGAAAGATCAGGTGACTCTTCCCCGAGTCTGCTGTGAGGGAGACCTCATGAGAATAGGTCTGTAGGAAAGCATGTACACCATCCACGCCCACAAAGTGTGATGCAGGCATGGATGACAACCCATTACCTGCAGCCCGAAGCAGGCGAGTTGCATGCCAGTGACGGAGCTTGTGTATCAGCAGCGCAATGACAAAGGCCAAGAAGACGCAAGAGACCACAGCCACAGCCACCACCAGGTACAGTGTGATGTCTGCATCTTCCTGGTCAATGTGAGTGTTAATGCTGCCCAGATCTGCCAGGATGTCTGGAATGTTATCTGCCACAGCTATGGTGAGCGTGACCGTGGCAGAGAGAGGGGGCTGGCCGTGGTCCTGCACAGCCACCACTAGACTCTGCTTGAGGGCATCTCTGTCCAGCAGGGCCCGTGTAGTGCGCACCTCGCCCGTGTGTAGCCCCACCGAGAAGAGCCCTGGCTCACTGGCCTTGAGCAGACGGTAGGACAGCCAGGCGTTCTGTCCGGAGTCTCTGTCCACCGCCACCACCTTGGTCACCAGATATCCAGGTTCTGCAGAACGAGGTGTCAGCTCCACACCAGTAGAGCCATCAGTGGGGAGGGTGGGGTACAGGATCTCAGGTGTATTGTCATTCTGATCCAGCACAAACAAGCTCAGGGACACATTGCTGCTGAGTGGAGGGTTCCCACTGTCCCTGGCTGTCACTAGTAGCTTCAAGTCTTGAAACTGCTCATAATCAAAGGAACGCAGTGCATAGAGGACACCAGTGTTAGAGTTGATGGAGATGTAGGAGGACAGAGGTGCCCCCTGGACAGTGTCCTCGGACAGAGAGTAGATTACCTGGGCATTCTCACCGCTGTCTGGGTCCTGGGCTGTTATGGATAAGATGGAGGCCCCTCTAGGGTTGTTTTCTGGAATGTAGGCAGCATAGGAGGCGTGGGTGAAGGTGGGTGGGTTGTCATTGATGTCCACCACTTGCAGTGAGATGTAAGTCTCTGTAGACAGTGGTGGGGTTCCCTGGTCGGTAGCAGTTATGGTAATGTTATATTCGGAGACTTCTTCCCTGTCCAGAGTTCTGTGTATCAACAACCGATAATAATTTCCATAGGTCTTTTCAAGCCTGAATGGAAGATTATCTGGAATAGAACAAGTGACAAGGCCATTTTCTCCAGAGTCACTGTCATGCACATTGAAAAGTGCAATCACTGTGCCCGGGGAGGAAGCTTCTTGGACGGAGCTGGTGAGAGAGGTAACGGTGACTTCTGGAGCATTGTCGTTTACATCCACGACGGTCACCAGTACCTTACTTCTGGCTCGCAGACCAGGCCCGTCGTGGGCTTCTACGTCAACGTCATAGAATCCGGAGTCCTCATAATCCAGCTCCCCCAACATTGTTATGTCCCCACTCAGAGAATTCAACTGGAAGAGCTGGGATATTTTGTCTCTTACGTTCCGGAAAGAATATGTCACTTCTCCGTTGGCTCCTTCATCTGGGTCAGTAGCTTTTACGGTAAGTAGCCGGGTGCCTGTGGGCAAATTCTCCTTCACACTAACGTGGTACTCTGGCTGAGTGAACACAGGAGCATTGTCATTGGTGTCCACCAGTGTGATTTGAATTGTGGCAGTACCAGAGCGAACCGGGTCGCCTCCATCGAAGGCGGTTAGAACCAGGTGATGAACTGCTTCTTCCTCACGGTCTAAGGCGTTCTCCAGCACCAGCTCCGGGTACTTAATCCCATCCGCCCCACTTTGCACGTCCAGGGAGAAGTGACCATTAGAGCTGAGCTGGTAACCCTGCAAGGCGTTCATCCCTATATCTGGATCAAAAGCTTCAGGAAGAGGAAATCTTGTCCCAAGATTTTCATTTTCAGCGACTTTTATTTCCCTCTGCTGCGCTCCAAAGCTGGGGGCATTATCATTAACATCGATAATTTCCACCTCTACAGCAAGAATCCTCACTTTATCCTCTAGGAGAATCTCCAGATTTGCGGTACACTTTGGGGATCTGTCACAGAGCCCTTCCCTGTCGATCCTCTCCGCTGTCACCAAGCTGCCGCTTCGCGGGTTCAGAGCAAAGAGCTGGGTCTTACCTCTGGAGACGATGCGGACTCCGCGTTCTGTCAGCTTCCCGGGCTCCAGCCCCAGGTCCTTGGCTAGGTTACCCACCGCAGAGCCCCTTTCCAGCTCCTCTGGCACGGAGTACCGGATCAGTTCCGCGCGGATGTCGCATAGGGATCCAAGGAAAATGCAGATCCAGACTAGTCCCCTGCAGTCTGCTCGGTAAGGAGCCGCCATTGCAGTCCCGCCGCAGAGAGTCCTGAGCTTGGGCGTTAAGCCTGTGCAGGCCTGAGGAGCCCCACAGTCTTTGGGTTTAAAGACAACGGACTTGCACCTTTGGACGCTGGCGCTCCGGGGAGTCCAGATTGATGCTTTCCTTAAGACCAAAACCAGTCTTTTGTGCTCCGGAAATCTTGCTCTTATTTTAAATACCTGATTTTCACCCCTGAGTGGTGAACAGCGACACCCAGAGTACTAAACTGTTATTGCAACCAATTCTTGCTAAAACACCACCACACATTTTTTTCCTTTCCTAACCCTTCTTTTCTAAAGGTGCATAAAGGTCAAAATCAAGTTGTTTAATTTGCAACAAAAATCCAGGAATTATCCAAAGCTTCCTATGTATCAAACTAAGTTACTTTATCATAGAATAATATAGTAGTTTTGGGGAAAGGATTGTTTTCTACCTTTTTTTTAGTTGTTGCGTTGTTCATGTCTCTACATCATTTTCAGTACTTTGTATTGAATGAGGGTCACATCCATTCCTCCACGGGTGGATGTGACAAGCGGAGGGGAAGGGAAGAGTGAAAACACAGTGGCCCATGGAGCCTGGAGGTCCAGCTCTAGCTACAACCTATGCAGAGACCAATTTCCTCATGAGTTCACCCTCTGGATTCTGGGATAAGTTTCCAATTCCATTGCAAGAAAGGTGTTGGCTGCTCAAGAGATAATCTTCCCCTTGTGCAAATGGGTTCAGGGGGAGATTCTAGGTGTAGGGTAAAATAGCTAATGTGTACATGACATTCTAGGCCATACACTATGTCACCAATGTCATATTCACAGTGTGTCCTCAATCTTTACAACTTTCATAGACTGAAACATTTGCAATATTTAATGAAGTCAATTACCAATGCAAGTCAAACTCAAATAATGGGCAAACAAATATAAAAATAAATGGTTAGCACCAAAGCAGAAAAGTTAAGCTGAAGATATTTCAGGCCAGGTGTAGTGGCGTACACCTTTGATCTCAGCACATGGGAGGCAGAGGCTGGTGATTCTGTGTGAGTTCTAGGCCAGCCTAATCTAATCTATGTAGTGAGTTCCAAGACAGCCAGAGCTTTGTAAAGAGACTCTGTCGCACCCCTGCAAAAGATATTTCAGGTTTTTTCTCATATAAGACAAATTCAGTGGCTCCATTTTACCATCATCAAGTCTATTATTGTTTTAAGCACTGTTTTAAATTGCTTTACCACTGATTTCAGAAATAGTCAATGAACTACTTTAATAATTGTGTATACATCACTATCATCACATATTTCACATCTTTCTTGGGAAACCTGAGAATTTTTGAGACAAATCAAAAAGTCATCACTATTTAAACTATTTATTGTTTTACAACTAGCACGAGCAAACAACCAAACTTTTTTGGTTTTTATTTTATTTTTAAAAATTTTATTTATTAATTATGTATTCAGTGTTCTGCCTCCAGGCTAGAAGAGGGCACCAGATCTCATTACAGATGGTTGTGAGCCACCATGTGGGTTGCTGGAACTTGAACTCAGGACCTCTGGAAGAACAGCCAGTGTTCTTAACCTTTGAGCCCTTTCTCCAGCCCACAACCAAACTTTTAAGGAGTCATAAAATCCTATGTGTGGGGACCCACAGAGACCCCAGCTTGTGGCTTGTTTTCATCTTGACTCAAGGTCAGAGAGTCCAAGCTTGTTTTCCCCTGCAAGGTGGCATGATAGGATGTTTTGGCCAAAGGTGTGGTTACCAGGTATCTTATACCTCAAGGCCTATTTACAGGATGCTTTGCCGTAAGGCATGGTCACCAGATGTCTTGAGTACTGAGGAGGTGTTTACACTTAACTGTACTTTGTACCTTGAACCACGAGGTCCTTGAAAGAGGGAGGTCTTTTTTTCCTCCCTTGCTTTTGGGTAAATAAAGGCTGTAATAAAACTCAGTGTCTGCAGTATTGACTCAGAGCCCTCCTGAAGCTGTCCTGTGCCTCTGTCTTTTTCTTCATCCATGTCTATATTTCATAGCTATCATTTCCCAATTCCACACTCCCCACTTCAGAACTGTTCAACAGGTTGAGTGGGACTCGACACCTATTGATTATTCAGAATTAAAAATATTTAGTCTTTGAAAGAGTAGGTTAAATGTTTTTTTTTTTGTTGTTGTTGTTTTTGCAATCCTTAACATTTATTAAGTGCTCAGGACTTGGAGATTAAATGATGTCTTGGTCTGGGTGGTGGCAGCGCACACCTTTAATCCCAGCACTCAGGAGGCAGAGGCAGGCGGATCTCTATAAGTTCGAGGCCAGCCTGGGCTACAGAGTGAGTTCCAGGAAAGGCTCCAAAGCTACACAGAGAAACCCTGTCTCAAAAACCAAACCAAACCAAACCAAAATGATGTCTTAGAAAGCACTGAAAATATGCATAAAATGTCAAAATGTTTGTAGATTTGACTCACAGAAATTATATTAAAACAAGAAAGATATAAGATGTTTCATAAATAGAAAGATCATCACAGTCCTTACTGCAGTGGTGACAACGTAGAAAGAGCATAAAATAAATGATTGAACAATAGTCAAAAGGTCTGTGAGGCTCGACAAGAAGGCTCAGATGGTAGAAGCTCTTGCAGGCAAGTCTGACAATCTGATGACTTTGATCCTGGAGGTTCCATGAGTTGAAAGGAACAAACTGACTCCCATATTGTCCTCTAAACTTCACATGCTTGCCATGGCACACATGTGCCTCACTCCCCACAAGTAAGTGTTAAGAAGAGAAACTTGGTGAGATTATAAGTGAGAATAATATTGGCCCAAAGTTAGTGATTCAAATACAAAATGTGGTAAACTTTAATTTAGCCAGAAAGAAATACCAATATGCTTATAAAGAGTTAAAGCTTTTTTTTTTTTTTTTTTTAAAGAAAGCAGCCTCACAAATCAAGTAAGAAAGGGAACTAATATTATTAAGGATGTTGACCTATAGGAAACAGTCTCCAGCAAGATTTGCTAGTCACGCAGAAGCAAACAATATTAAAGACTGAAACTGGTAATCAGGTCAATTCCAAGATGACTGGGCAACCAAGAACTAATCTTTATGTATCCACAACACTTCTCTCAGTAAATAACCCCCAAACAATGAAAAAATGACCCAAACTGATTAATTTGTGCACGACCAAGAAGCAAATACAAGAAATAATATTTAAGTAGCTCGGCAGAAACTTACCTCAAGAGAAGAAGAGTCATATGAGATTTTGGGATCTTCGTTATTGCCACATACAACCACAGGAGGATCATCACACAGGAGATCCTGAGCGGGAGCAACCTCTGGTGCCACGTGGAGAAAATTAAACCCCGCTGTAGACGTAGAATGCGAGGCAACACATAGATTATAAGAATAAGGCAATGTCCCCTCGCTGCAGTTGGGAGGAACCACAGGTTGAGACTTCCAGCTGAGACCAGGCTGAAAGCAGCCCCAGACAGCTGAGCTGGAAGGGTGTCGCAGGCGCAGAGCAATAGCCAGAATCACCGCCAGGAGGAAGAGGACTGAGATCAGGGCCAAGGCCACCACCAGGTAAAACTGAAGCTCACTCTGGGGGTCTGATGGCAGAGGGTCATCGCTGAGGTCTGGCAGGACCTCCTGCAGGCTGTCAGCGAAGATCAGGTGCAGCGTGGCTGTAGCCGAGAGCGGTGGCTGTCCACCATCGCGCACAGCGACCAGAAGGCGCTGCCGCGCCGCGTCCCTGTCGCCCAAGGCACGCGCTGTGCGCACCTCGCCAGTGCGCAGCCCCAGGCTGAAGAGCCCGGGATCGCTGGCCTGCAGCACGTGGTACGACAGCCAGGCGTTGTGTCCCGAGTCTGCGTCCACAGCCACCACCTTAGTGACCAGGTATCCGGGTTCTGCAGCGCGCGGTACCATGTCGAAGAGCGCAGAGCCGTCGGGTTCGAGCGCGGGGTACAGCACGCGCGGCGCGTTGTCGTTGCGGTCGCCCACCAGCACGCGCATGCTCACGTTGGCGCTGAGCGCGGGCGAGCCCTGGTCGCGCGCCTGCAGGGTCAGCTGGAAGGAGCGCAGCTGCTCGTGGTCGAAGGCGCGCTGAGCGAACACCACTCCGCTGTCCTGGTTCACAGAAACGAAAGAGGACAGCGCCTTTGGCTCTAGGTCGCTGGCTATGATGGAGTAGGAGATGTGACCATTGGATCCCAAATCGGGGTCAGAGGCGCTGACTTGAGCGATGGAGGCTCCAGGCGGGTTGTTCTCCGCCACGTGGACCAAGTAGGATGCCTGGTGGAAAACCGGTGCATTGTCGTTGATATCTGTGATGTGCACAGTAACACGTGTCTTGGATGAAAGGGGTGGCTTGCCACTGTCGGTAGCTGTGATAGTGATGTTGTACTCTGAGGTCTGTTCCCGGTTTAGGGCCTTGTCTATCACCAGCTTGTAATAATTCTTGGAGGTGGGTTGTAATTTGAAGGGAAGTTCTTCCCGAACACGACATGTCACCAGACCATTTTGTCCAGAATCCTTGTCTCGAACTTTAATGAGGGCTATTACTGTTCCAAGGGCTGAGTCCTCCGGAACTTGGTTAGAAAAGGACATGAATGTCACCTCTGGGGCGTTGTCATTCTCATCGAGAATTTCAATCTCAACATTACAGTGAGCTGTGTGCACCCCTCCGTCTCTGGCTTCTACACCCAACATGTATCTGCTCTTTTCTTCAAAATCCAGTGTCCCGTTCGTTGTGATAGCTCCAGTATTTGGATTGAGACTGAAGATGAGGTTAGTACTTGCCGGGTTATTAAGGAAGGCATAGGTGATCTCCCCATTAACACCCTCATCCTGATCTGTGGCTCTCACTTGCAGCACGAAGGTTCCCCGGGCCATATTTTCACGGAGGCTAGCTTTGTAAATGTCCTGGCTGAACACTGGAGCATGATCATTGGCGTCGGTGACTTTGATCCAGATTTGGGTGGTACTGCTTAGGGGTGGGTCACCACCATCGATGGCGGTCAGGATTAAGTGATGGGAGCTCTGACGCTCCCTGTCTAGAAGCTTTTCCAGCAGTAATTCTGGGTATTTACTTCCATCGAGACTTTCCTTCGTTGACAAGGAGAAGTGTGGATTGGGGCTGATAGTGTACATCTTCAGTGAGTTGCTTCCCACATCTGCATCTCGTGCAGAGTCCAGAGGGAATTTTACTCCTGGTAAGGCAGACTCACAGATCTCCAGTTCAATGCTTTTCCCAAAGAAATGTGGTGCATTATCATTAATATCTTGGATGGCAACAATTACGTGGAAAATATTCATCGGGTTTTCAGTAACCGATTCAAATTCTAGTGCACACTCAGATTTCTTCCCGCAAATCTTCTCTCTGTCTATCCTGCCACTCACCAACAAATCCCCACCCTCTGCACCAACGCTGAAATAATCCTCTGCACTAACTCTCAGCTTTCGAGCTGGCAATTCCTGGACACTGAGCCCCAGGTCCTGGGCGAGGTTCCCCACCAGAGAGCCCTTAGCCAGCTCCTCCGGAATGGAGTAGAGGATAGGTTGGGAGATGGCGCCACAGAACAAAGGCATCAGAAAGTGAAGCAGTACCTGATTTGCCATCGTCTCAACGCCTCTGGGGTTGCTCTGCCGTTCTGAGCTGGCAGGGAAGCTTCTTTTCGAGGTTTTTAAGAAGACAGTCTGTGCCCTAGATGTTTGTGATTTTTAAGGCAGGATTTGTCAGGCGCTTCAAGGGTGCACAGGAGCCGGACGTACGTTCTCATAAGTGCCGGAAAAAGCAGGCAAGCCCTAGCTGGACCCTGCGGAACAGGGAACCCTTCTCTTCTCTTTGGTCAACAGCGGCGCCTAGAGGTTGCCTTGTAAAACTGCGTATCGTGCAGCTATTTATCCCCGGAGCTCTTGTTTTGACTTTTAATTTGCTTGAAGGAACCAAGTATTCACATTTTTCCTTTAGTTTTGTTATTTTCTTGTTTATTATCATTTCATGAGTGTTTCATCACTATATATTCACATTTTCCATTTCACAAGGCGTACTTTTTTTCTTTTTCCAGTTTTGGAGAAAAATGCTACCAATGACTTCGCTGTATAGCACTACTAAACTCAGGCCTGACTGTTGTATTCAATGAGTGAGTGGATTTTCACCCTCATTAATCAGTGGACTCTGATCTTTATCTTTCTGCAAGTTTATTGAAGTAACTTCTTTATTTGGTATTTTAATTTCTCTGTGTATTTTATCAATTCAGCAAAAACTTTTCAAAGATAGTCTTTGCAAAAGAGAGGAGTGGTGTCTCCAGAGATTTTTTAATGCACTGATAGATAGTCTTTGCTAAGCATACTATTTTCAGTTAAGTACACGGAGACTGATAGCTTATTAAAGTTACCAATGCAGTGTTTGGGGCTTTTATAATGGTGAATCTTGTGTAAGCCATGTTTATTTTTATGAAACAAATTCTTTCTAAATATGCAATACTCTATAGACTGAATTCTTACCTTCAACCAGTTTAATACCATTAATCAATAACGCTATTGACTGCTAGTAACTCTTGGTGAGACATTGACAGTCTTTAAGCAGTTAATTTTATTATTTATACTTTATTATATTTATTTATTTTGTGTTTAGGTGTATGTGTATATATGTGCACTCATGTGGAGGTCAGAGGACAATATACTGGAGTTGGTTTTCTCCTTCCATCATGTAGGTAACCAGGGATGGAACTCAGGTTGTCAGTGATGGAAGCAAGAAGTCTTACCCTTCCTAAGCATTTTAGAACTTGATCCTGTATTTGGGTAACTCAAATAAGCAAATCTCTTTATTTCTAATGTACCAACAAATCAGATGACAATGGGTTAAATGCACCTCTTACATTTCACGTGTTAGAACCCCAATCTCCCAGTCCATGGTATAACGGTGTCTGGAGGCAGGTATAACGTGTCTTTAGGAAATGCTTGAGCTGGGAGGGCTTTGCCTTCATTGGTGAATCAATGATTGGTTACTGGATTATCATATAAGTGGCTTTTTTTTTTTTTTTGTAAAAATAGTAGTCTCTGAGACACTTGCTTTGTTTTGTCATGTGATGTTCCTGACATGTGATGACCCTGCCATGTGATGCCCCTAACATGTGATGACCCTGAAAGAAAAATCCCTGAGAGGATGCCCAGCAGATGAGAATGCCATGTTCTTGGAGTTCTTAGCTCCCAATAACAAGATAAATAAATCTTTATTTTAAACATAATTTTCCAAGTCTCAAGTATTTTCTTACAGCAGCAAAAATTAATGGAAAGGTGTCAGCTCACTGATTTATTATTTTACTATTTTGAAGTGCTCAACCATCTTCAGTAGAAATACAACATTATATTTCTCCTAAGATTTTCTTATTCTTTTCTCTACTTCCTGCCTTTGTATTACTCTCCACAAGCCTCCATCAGATATACGGGTCTTGAATGAGAATATAGTTTTATATGCTTACAGATATAGTATAGTCTTCAGGCTCTATTGACTCACACATTTCAATGTTATGTTTTCTAACATATTAGGTGAAAATTTGTTCCTTTGAGATGCAATAAAATACATTTTGTTTCATTTTTGGGTAACCCTCTTTGGTAGCTACAGGAGTAAAATAATTTCATAGATTTGAGAACAGATCCACAACTTCTGATCGAAGAAGGTTCCAGAACACACTCAGGATTCCTGTTTCATTCCTGTAAGGGATGGTCTGGGGGATCTCTTGCAGAAACAGAGAAATAGTTTCCTGCTAGTTTGAAATAATATTTTTGTGTTGACATAGATTCATTGTGTGTGAAACTGGGTTTCACAGGTCACTTTTTTGGGGGGGGGGTTTTGAGACAAGGTCTCCCTGTGTAGCTTTGCACCTTTCCTGGATCTCGCACTGTAGACCAGGCTGGCCTAAAACTCACAGAGATCCACCTGGCTCTGCCTCCCGACTGCTGGGATTAAAGGCGTGCGCCACCACCGCCTGGCCACTGGTCACTTTTATACAAACATATATTGTACACTGGGCATATGTCCCTGTACCCCCCATAGCCTCCTGCTAGTCCACTTTTCCTAGCAGTTTCATTTTTATTTGCACACCACACACACACACACACACACACACACACACACACCATTTATGTATCTATATAACACTTAGGGTCCACAAATGAGAAAAGACGTATTTATCATTCTGAGGTTGACTTAATGTTCTTAATATTAATTAATGAAGCTTAATTATCTACAGTTGGATTCAATATCCTGCAAATAACAGAGCTTCATTCTTCTCCAGGGCTGAAAAAAATTCCGTTGTATATACATATATATCACATTTTCTTATTCATTCCTCTATTGATGGACACCTAGGTTACTTAGTCATTGTGATCAGTTCTGCAGCTGACATTGCTGTGCAAGTGTCTCTGTGATATGTTGACTTGAAGTCCTTTGGGTAAATATCCAGGAGTAATACAGCTACATGTCAGGTTTAAAAAAAAAATCTTAAAGGATGATAAGTGGCCTGTTCATGACTCAATGGTTTAGGTGAATGGGCTTTCCACAAAGATGAAATCAATGCAAACAGGCACATATACATTTTAGGCACAAGGGTTTAATCATCCGACTAATCTCTACTTTTCCTGGTGAGACAGCTTTTGCTATGTTGCCCAGGTTGGTCTTGAACTCATGGCTTGAGTGATCCCACCTCCACAGTTTCCAGGTAGCTGCAACTACAAGCATGCTGCTATACCGGTTTCCTTCATTTCTTACCCTATGATTTTACATCCTTAAAGACTGGCCAGGTGGTGGTAGCACATGCCTTCAATCCCAGCACTGGGGAGGCAGAGTTAGGAGGATTTCTGTGAGTTCAAGTCCAGCCTGGTCTACAAAGTGAGTTCCAGGACAGCCAGAGCTGTTACAAAGAGAAACCCTGTCTCGAAAACCAAACCAAAACAAAACAAAACAAACAAACAAACAAACAAGTAATGTAAAGACTGTGGTGTGACTTGGAAAGGTTTAGAAAAAATTTTCTGAGAGCATAAAATACTTTTTATGTATCCTTTCCCGCCACTCATTTGTGTCAGTCAGGAAAGGACAGTGGGCAGGAAAGTTCAAACCACAGGGGTTCATAGTGTGAGAGGGCAGGCTGAGGTACAGCTCAGGAGCCCAGCGGATGATCAACATGTGCCAAGACCACGGGTTCTACCCCAGCCATTGAACCATGAAAATGAAATTGTGAAAGACCCATTTGTCACAGGTGTGTGGACCACTTTGGGATCAACCACAAGGCTCTTCTCTCTCTCTTTGCAGTTATTCAAGGACATAGGTAGAAGGAGCGACCGCCATTTCAAAGGGTACGGGAGAAAACTGGAATTCTCATAATTACTCTTAGAGAGTTGTCTCCGGAAGTGGCATGCTACTGCCAATACAATGTCCTAGCTACCTAGGCCCACTCAGCCATAGCAAGGCCAGGAAGTACAATCTCCTCATAGGCAAGTGGGAGGAAGGTAGAGAAAACCAGAGTGTACAATTCTATTGTTGCTGTACTTCTCAAATAAATGTGTCTTAAAGTTTTATACCACACTGGCATGAATGTTCATAACACTCAAAGAAATAAACTCACCTCAAGCAGGTTGGGGCCTTCTTTGGTTTCAAGTAAATCTTGAGGTGTTATAAGAGGCTCGCTTTTCCCGCAGCTCTCCTGGCTGATGAGCGTGTCTGCGTAGTTGGGCTGCGGGAAGATCAGGTGACTCTTCCTCGAGTCTGCGGTGAGCGAAACCTCCTGGGAATAGGTCTGCAGGAAAGCTTGCACCCCATCCAGACCCACAAAGTGAGAGGCTGGTATGCCTGCCAATCCGTTTCCTGAAGCCTGGAGCAGGCGTGACGAGTGCCAGCGCCGCAGCCTGAGCGCCAGCAACACGATGACAAAGACCAGGAAGACGCAGGAGACCACAGCCACCGCCACCACCAGGTAGAGCGTGAGGTCCGAATCTTTGGGATTAGCAGAGGTATGGATGCTTTCCAGGTCCCCCAGGATGTCAGGAATGCTGTCAGCCACTGCGATGGTGAGTGTGACCGTGGCGGAGAGGGGAGGCTGGCCGTGGTCCTGCACAGACACCACCAGACTCTGCTTGAGGGCATCTCTGTCCAGCAGGGCCCTCGTGGTGCGCACCTCGCCCGTGTGCAGCCCCACCGAGAAGAGCCCTGGCTCGCTGGCCTTGAGCAGGCGGTAGGACAGCCAGGCGTTCTGTCCTGAGTCTTTGTCCACCGCCACCACTTTGGTTATGAGGTAGCCAGGATCTGCAGAGCGGGGCGCCAGTTCCACACCAGTGGACCCGTCTGTGGGGAGGGCAGGATAAAGGATCTCAGGCATGTTGTCATTCTGGTCCAGAATAAATAGACTCAGTGTTGTGTTACTGCTGAGTGGAGGGCTCCCGCTGTCCCTTGCTGTCACCTGCAACTGCAGGTCTCTAAATTGCTCATAATCAAAGGAGCAAAGGGCATACAGGACACCGGTATTGGAGTTGATGGAGATGTAGGATGACAGCGGCACCCCCTGGAGCCTGTCCTCAGCCAGCGAGTACGTGATTTGTGCATTCTTGTCCATGTCTGGGTCTTGTGCTGTAACAGAGAAGATGGAGGCTCCCCTAGGATTGTTCTCTGGAATATAGGCTGAATAGGAGGCGTGTGTGAAGGTAGGAGGGTTGTCGTTGATGTCTGACACATGCAGAGTGATATGAGTTTCTGTGGACAGCGGTGGGTTTCCCCCGTCGGTGGCTCTTAGACTGATATTGTATTGAGACACCTGTTCGCGGTCCAGAGATTTGGCTGTCACTAAGCGGTAGTATTGGTCTATTGATCTTTCTAGAGTAAAAGGCAGATTTCCTAGGACAAAAACGGTGACTTGCCCATTCTGGCCAGAATCTCGGTCATGCACGTTGATAAGAGCGATTTCCCTTCCAGCAGGGGCTTCTTCTGGGACTGAGCCCGTGAGGGAAGTGACTGAAACTTCTGGGGCATTGTCGTTCACATCCAGAACCGTGACGAGAATCTTGGCTCTTGAAAAAAGACCTGGTCCGTCTTGTGCTTCAATTTTGATTTCATAGAACACAGCATCCTCATAGTCGAGATTTTTTAATATTGATATATCTCCGGTCACTGAATTGAGGTGGAAAACCTGAGCAATTTTTCCAGGCATTTTATCTAGAATATAGGACACTTGAGCGTTGAATCCCTCATCAGAATCAGTGGCATTCACTGTGATCAGCCGGGTGCCCACCGGCACATTTTCCAGAACACTGACATGGTACTCTGGCTTAGTAAACACGGGCGGGTTGTCATTTGCATCCAGGACTATCACCTTGATGCACAACTTGCCGGTGTGGGCAGGGTCTCCACCGTCAGAGGCAATGAGATCAAGCTGATGAACTGCCTTTTTCTCACGATCCAAGGCTCGCTCCAGCACTAGCTCTGGGTACTTGGCGTCATCGGTGACACTGTTCACAGCCAAGGAGAAGTAGTCACTTGGGTTGAGCTTATAGTTCTGCAGGGAGTTCATGCCCATGTCTGGGTCAAATGCAGTTTTAAGTGGAAATCGAGTTCCAGGACTTGTTAGTTCACCAATTTTTATTTCCAGTTCCTCTATTGGAAAACTAGGTGCATTATCATTAATATCGCTGATTTCGACTTCTACCTCAAATATTTTAAGCTTATCCTCCACAAGGATGTTAAAGCTCACAAGGCAGGGCGCGCTCTGAGCACACAGCTCCTCCCGGTCTATCCTCCCCGCGGTGACCAAGCTGCCACCTCGCGGGTTCAGAGAGAAAAGCTGCGACCTACCTCTGGAGACGATGCGGACCCCGCGCTCCGCCAGCTCGCGGGGCTCCAGCCCCAGGTCCTTGGAGATGTTGCCCACGAAGGAGCCTTTGTCCAGCTCCTCTGGCACCGAGTAGCGGATCTGCCTGAAGCCAGCCACACACAGCGTCCCCAGGAGCGCGCACAGCAAAGCCAGAGCCCCGGCGGTTCCTGGTCCCGGGCGGATCATTTCCTTTCTTGTTTTTTTTTTCTCCTCTGAATTCCCACGATGGGTCCCAGTCTTAGACCCTCAAGGAGTTAAATCTTTCATGGACTTAATTCACACACCACAGAGCGGGCTGACGATGTGGTGAGCTTGGTAGCCGCTTCTCTCTTCTCTGACGGTTCTTGGCGTTTCTTTGCAGCAGGGAAATGGTGGGCTGAGCTTCAGCGGCGCCTTTTCTTCTTGTGTGGTCAACAGCGACACCCAGAGGCCTAATCGTTCACTGCACACTCCCAGGTAAGCCCAAGTTACCCTTTGTTCAGAACTTCTTCAGTCCTTTTCATTGGAGGCAAGACTAGGACTGATTTCACATAACTGAACGGACATTTGTTAGAGGGTGTGGCTTCAAGTTATCTTTCTCTGGGATGCCTCACCCTAACCTTTACTCCACCAATATTGCTTCAAGTGTAATTACCGTCTCCCAAAGGTTCAGTTTAACACCTACACAGAAACCTCAGCCAGACTTACGGATTATAATTCTTGAAGTTGGTGTTTGATACCCTGACATATTAGTTTTTAATAATTTTTACTTAATTGATTCATCAAACACATGATTTAGGTGTCAGACTTTTTTTAAATTTTTTAATTTTTTTTTTTTTTTTAGATTTAATGTGGAATATATAGACACAACCAGTTCTGTCACAGAGTTTACGAGGGTGGAAAATCACTTGGGACTTATCATACGCTGAAATAACTACCACATCGAGAGAGGCCGAGGAGGATGGGAAGGTCTCCAACCTGGTTGTGGAGTTTAGCGAAGGCCTTATTGAGAAGCATTAGAAGGGGAAAGGCTTGGGTGTGAGGTAAATTACAGACCTCAGGCTACTGAAGATATTCACCTTGCCCAAGCGCAGAGGTCTGGTGGCGCACGCCTTTAATCCTGTCACTCGGGAGGCAGAGGCAGGCAGATCTCTCTGAGTTTGAGCACAGCCTGGTCTACAGAGTGAGTTCCAGGACAGCTAGGGTTACTCAGTAAGGTCTTGTCTCAAAACAAAACAAATAGAAATGAAATTTTTAAAATGTCATTTTAATCTTGATGCATTGCATATATGTCCATAAGGTATTTTATTATTTTAAGGAGTTACTATTTCCTTAAAAGGAACTCTGTTTTTATTTTTTTCTGTTCATACTTTATTATATATTTAAAAGTAAAGATATCATGACACACTGTTCCAAAGTGAATTCAGATTTTATCTCATAGAGACTTTTGCTGTACTAACAAACACGTGGAATACACTGCCTCCAATTTTCTATCAGACACTCTTAGATGTAAGAAGGACCCTAAACACCACGGATGTGAAATTACCTAGTACGAGTTTCAATTACTACTCAATATTTCCAAATAAAAACAAACTGATTCTTACTATTAGCACATCCATTGTTATCAAGTGTATGATCAACACACTAATACCAACACAAGAGGAATGGAGAAGGAAAACCAAGTGATTTTGAATGGGAAGATTTTTAGCAATTGATGAATAGGAAACTTGGAGAAAACAGCAATTGTATGATACAGCCTTTGAATCCCTTCCATCTTTTCTATGAGCAAAGTATACCGAGGATAAGAATTATTTTTCAAGATCAAAAAGTCAATATGATTTCCAGATATGAGAAAAATGAAGTTTTGGCGAAGAGAAACCTGCTTTCTGTTCCTTTCCCCATTTGTTATCAAGAGCACAATAAGCTCCAAAGGAGCACGGAGCTACCTCCAGAGACCGTGGTTTGCAGCTAAGCAGAGACACCATGGCGTACGGACACTCCATAAGGAACCCAGGGATGGAGGCGACACTCATTGGCAAAGCATGTGCAAAATGAGGCCTTGGTTCTAATATACAGCACTTACACACAAAAGCACTTGGGCTCGAGACGTAGGTCGGTGTGAGAATGCTTACCTATGGTACACAAGGCCATGAGTTTGGTTCCTAACACTGAAAAATGTATGCTTCTGTAATTTTTTTTGTCTTTGAGACAGGGTCTCATTTTGTAGCCTTGGCTGTCCCAGAGCTTGCTATGTAGACCAGACTGACTTAGATCTCATGGAAATCTGTCTGTCTCTGCCTCCCAAGAACAGTGGTTAAAGGTGTGTGCCACCATGCCCAGATAAAATTTCTTCTCTAAAACAGGTATGGGTATGCAAATTAAGGAAAATGGGCAACTTTTCCGAAAATCTGAAGGAGAAATATTAAGATCAAGTGAGAAAGAATCAACCAAGGTGTTTTATAAGTCATACACAGGTCCAAATATAAGCAGACCTTACATTATAAAGGGGGAAGAGTCTTCAATTAATAGAATCCCATGTATGCATTGCATACAGCCCACACACTATATATAATACATATATTACATGAAATGGTTGTCCCACAGATGGAAAACTTAAGAAACCAACCCAGTTTCGAACAGTATTCTTTTGATGATCTAAATCTTTTGATGTCACCATCAACTACTAATCCACGATTTTTGTTCATTCCTTAATGATTTTAACTTCCTTTATAGCCCATGAGCACTTAAAACTACTTCACCTGGATTCACTTAAACTTAAATACATCTTCTAGGACACACAGGAATAAAGCACACATATTAAACACCTGGGGCAACTAAATAAATAGGTAAATTTAGCAAAACAATGTGAGTATATTGCAAAACAGTTACCTGAGGAGTTTCTTCTCTTTTATCATCAAGTAGAGACTGAGGTGCTGAAAGGAAATCAGCTTTTTCACAGCTCTCCTGGCTGATGAGAGTATCTGCATAGTTTGGTTGAGGGAAGATGATGTGGCTTTTCCCCGAGTCTGCAGTGAGCGAGACTTCATGGGAATAGGTCTGCAGGAAAGCGTGTACCCCATCCACGCCCACAAAGTGTGAGGCAGGGATGCCCCCTAATCCATCTCTTGAAGCCTGAAGCATTCGGGACATATGCCAGCGCCGCAGCCTGAGCGCCAGCAGCGCAATGACAAAGGCCAGGAAGACACAGGAGACCACGGCCACCGCCACCACCAGGTAGAGTGTAAGTTCGGAATCATCAGAGTTGGCAGGGGTCCTGATGCTGCCCAGGTCAGCCAGGACCTCAGGGATGTTGTCAGCTATTGCTATGGTGAGTGTCACAGTGGCGGAGAGAGGGGGCTGGCCGTGGTCCTGCACAGACACCACCAGACTCTGCTTCAGAGCATCTCTGTCCAGCAGGGCTCGGGCAGTGCGCACCTCCCCTGTGTGCAGCCCCACCGAGAAGAGCCCTGGCTCACTGGCCTTGAGCAGGCGGTAGGACAACCAGGCATTCTGTCCTGAGTCTTTGTCCACTGCCACCACTTTGGTCACCAGGTAACCAGGGTCTGCAGATCGGGGTGCCAGTTCCACACCAGTGGACCCGTCTGTGGGGAGGGCAGGATACAGGATCTCAGGCATGTTGTCATTCTGGTCCAGCAAGAACAGGCTCAAGGACACATTGCTACTCAGTGGAGGGTTCCCGCTGTCCACTGCTACCACCCACAGCTGCAAGTCTTGGAACTGCTCATAGTCAAAGGAGCGGAGAGCATAGAGGATTCCAGTGTCAGAGTTGATGGAGATGTAGGAGGACAGGGGTGCCCCTTGGAAGGTATCTTCAGCTAAAGAGTAGGTCACATGGGCGTTGTCATTACTGTCAGGGTCATAGGCCAGCACTGAGAAGATGGAGGTGCCTCTGGAGTTGTTTTCAGAAATGTAGGCAGAGTAGGACCCCCGGGGAAAGGAGGGTGGGTTGTCGTTGATATCTGCCACCTGCAGTAGAAGGTGGGCATCTGTGGACAGAGATGGGTTCCCTCCATCTTTAGCGCTTAGAGTGATGTTGTAGAAGGAGAACTGTTCCCTGTCAAGGGCGCTGGTTGTAACCAGTCGGTAGTAATTGTCCACCGACCGTTCTAACTTGAAAGGAATCATCTCAGGAAGTGAACACGTGACAACGGCATTCTGCCCGGAGTCCCTGTCGTGCACATTGAAAAGCGCTATTACCGTTCCCGGAGGAGAGTCTTCAGGAACAGAAGCAGTGGCAGATGTCATGTAAAATTCCGGAGCATTGTCATTGACATCGACAACAGTGACAACCACCTTCGTCCTGGTCAGAAGGCCTGGGCCATCCTGAGCTTCGATATCGATTTCATGGAATTTAGCTTTCTCATAATCCAGACTTTTTGTGATTGTTATATCGCCAGATGTTGACTTTAGCTCAAATACATCTGCAGTTTCTCCAGGGGCTTGCTCCTGATAATAAGTCACTTGAGCGTTGTATCCCTCATCAGGGTCAGTGGCTGTCACTGTGAGTATCCGGGTACCTACAGGCATATTCTCAGGAACGCTCACACGGTATTCGGGCTGTGTAAAAACAGGAGCGTTGTCGTTCACGTCCAGGACCTTCACGCGGATACGGCAGGTGCCGGATCGCACTGGATTGCCCCCGTCCGAGGCGACTAGAACAAGATGGTGAACTGCCTCTTCCTCGCGGTCCAAGGCTCGCTCCAGCACCAGCTCTGGGTACTTGTTCCCATCAGCCCCAGTTCGCACATCCAGAGAGAAGTGGCCATTTGAGTTGAGTTCATACTTCTGGAGGGTGTTCTCGCCCACATCCGCATCATGTGCACTCTTAAGAGGAATCCTGAATCCTGGTGTGGTCGTTTCACTGATTTTTAGTTCAGGCTCCTCTACTCCAAAGCGAGGTGCATTATCATTAACATCTATTACCTCCACCTCTACGGAATAAATAGTCAATTTATCTTCCAGTAGGAGGTTAAAATTCATCAGACAGGGCGTGCTCTGGGCACAAAGCTCTTCCCGGTCTATCCTGCCTGCGGTGACCAAGCTGCCGCTTCGCGGGTTCAGAGCAAAGAGCTGCGACCTACCTCTGGAAACGATGCGGACCCCTCGTTCTGCCAGAGCCTGAGGCTCCAGCCCCAGGTCCTTGGCGATGCTGCCCACGAAGGAGCCCTTGTCGATCTCCTCAGGCACAGAGTAGCGGATCTGTCCAGCTCTGGCCTCCCACAGGGCGGCCCAAAGGGCGCACAGCAGGACCAGCATTCTGCACCGGGGCAGCTTCTGCAGCGTCGCCATTGCCCTTCTGCAGCCGAGTTTCCTCCGAACCAGCCTCCAGCATCCAGTCCTTATCCCCCAGGGTCTGGGACGACCAGTATTCACCGGTCCCAGGTCACCTAGAAGAGAGAACTAACGGGCGGCTGGGTTGAATTTCTTTGCATCCTCTCCGACCGACCGGAAGCTGCAGACAAACCGCCAGCCCTTTGTGTTGTGCCAGCCCTTGAGTGGGATTGGTTGGCTGCCTTTTACTCCTGAGATGGTCAACAGCGACGCTCAGAGGCCTGGCCGGTTTCTGCACTCGCGCAGGCAAAACGCAGTTCATGCTCGCCTGTGGCTTTTAAGTTGGTCTGGAGAATGACTCTTACACTAAGATCTAGTGTTGTTTGCAGTAGAAGGATTTAAAGGCAGGGACGTTTTCAGAACTAATAAGAATGGTGTAAATACATGTAACCTGAGAGCGGCTGCTGTGTAAGTATTGTAGAACGTTCAGGGCTTAAACCGAGTGCTTTTGGCCTTGTCACATCGCACTATCTCCCTCCTTTTTCTTACCTATGCTCAGACAAAAAGATCAACATTCAAACACTGGCTACATTTTCTTATAAGGTAAGTATGTGAATTCTGGGCTCTGTTGCTTAGCATTCAACGCCAATACTTGGTATTTACATTGTTGATCATCAGACACTTAACAGCACGTGCTCCTGACACAAGGTTTGATTGAATCTTAGTTGGAAACCAGTCCTCAGAAACTTTCTAGGGTAGGGAAGATGTGGGAAAGTGAAGAGGATATTATTAAAGAGTATCCATGCCGAATTTTGTGAAAAACACTGAGCCCTGGGGATATGCAGAGGAAGGGGACCCAACTTACGTTTGGGAGTCAAAAATGACCTTTCCTGAAGGTTGTTTTGTTTGAACCTTGACAGGTAGAATGGATCAAGGAAGAGCCTGGAGTAGCATTGTAGAAACTCAGAACCAGTGCTTGGAGCTGGGAGACAGCCAGGAACACCATGGAAATGGAAGGTGGCTGGAGTGACCAAAGATGGGGCAGACAGGGCACTTCACGTTAAGAATCTGTCATTCAATGTTGTTTGAGATTGTTAAGCACTCTTTCCCTTTCTGTATTTAGTGTTACCCGGATGATGTCATGGATGTCTTCTTACTTCTGTTTGGCTTATATATGCAAACATATTTATATGCAAAGCATTTATTTTAAAGTACGCTTTGAAATATTTCAAGTATATAGACCACTACAGAAAGAAATAAACCAAATTCTGTGTACATATCAGTAGGCTTTATTTAATTTTAACATCTTATCATATTTAAATGGGATCAATGTTTAGACCTTTTCTTTTGAATAATTTCAGAATTACAGAATAGTTGCAAAAGAGAGTACAAACAGATCTCATACATAGCAGTCCCTTGGTAGCTGAGGGGGATTGGTTCTGTATCTGAGGATGCTGGAGTCCCTTGTGTTAAATGATGTAGTATTCACAAATCACCTGTGTACATCCTTCTGGGTAATTTGTCATCTCACAATTATACATACTAAGATAACATAAATAGATGATGCACATGTTTAGGAACTATGTTAAGTTTTCCAAATACTTTCAATTTGTGATGTAGATGTAGGTTCACGCGGTTGGACTTCTACACTTTACATACAAAGTTCACTATATTCTCTGTCCACATTATCCCCAAATGTTAACACTTTATTTTCGTGCTCCCCCACATTGATTCAATGTAAATTGTATACATGATGTCCCTTTGCTTTTTTTTGATTGATTCCTTCATTACCAAACTATAAAATCAACTTGGCATTGATGCAGTTTCATTGTCTAGTCTATAGTTCTCACCAATAATTTGCCAGTTTGCTACAATGTCTTTTTATAGCAAAATAAAATATTTTTCAGACCCCGGATTCAGCCTAGGATCTTACCTTGTACCTCACAAAGTTTCTGCAGTGGGTAGAACTTGAGCAGTTCACCAGGCTTTACATTTCATGACTCTGGACTGGAAGATCTGGCCGGTTCTATTGTAAAGCATTCTCCCTTGGTGTGTTAGACCCTGTCTCCTTAGGTTCAGACCGTGCAGTTTTGGTGGGAAGACACAGGAATGACATTATCCCCTTCGCAGTGCATTTTCTTGGGAGCCGCGTGGTGTCTTTGTCCCAGTTCTGTTTTTGTTAACTTTAATCACTGGTAACATTCTAGAAATTCTCTAGTTATTTGTAGTTCTCTCTATTATACATTTGCTGTGTATTGATTAATAATTAACTTGTACAACCCTCTTTTTTCTTTTCTTCCATCTTCTCTTTCTTGATTTGTGGTATCTTATGGCTTCTTTAAGTAGTAAGTTTTTTTTTTTAAATTAAGGAATATGAGATTTCCAACTTTCTTTTCAAGATGTTTTGTCTGTTTGGAGAGGGTCCCTTGAGATTCTATATGAATTTTGTGGTGGGATTTTTCATTTCTCCCCATTATTAGAGTTTTTATATGGATTTCAATGAATATGTAGATTGTTTTAATTAGTTCTGTACATTTCTATTTATTTTATTTTACATTTTTAACTGTTATTATGTGTGTAGGGGGAAAGCCTATGGAGGCCGGAAGAGGGCATCAGATTTGCTGAAGTTGGAGCCATAGGCAGTTGAGAACCTCTTGAGACTCTCTGTTTGATTTATGCTTTCTTTGGGAATTATGTTAAAATCAGATATTATTTTCAAAGTTGTGTTTTTAGATGATGGGAGTTCATAATTTCCTACCTGTTTGACAGTGCTTTCTTTTTCATAATCACGACCAAGTTATTTCTGAAATGAATTTCTTAAACACTACATCTAGTGCTTGTTGCCTTAACTATGACTTTGGTTTTGTATTATGCTCTACAACAACTGCTTTCTTTTGTGCATGTGTGCACACGAATCCTGAACTTCAATATTTCAGTATGAATTTAAGAATCTATCTTGTCAGCAGAATATAAATAAAAAAAACCCTACCAATTCATTAATCTGTCTTTAAATTATAAGACCTAGGAAAATGCAGACCTGAAATAATTTATTAGTTGAGAGTATAATTTGGTACCCACAAAGAAAATGAAAATCCAGAAGACATAAAGCAAGAGTGAAATTCCCTTAAAAGACACCAGAGAAGAAACAGACTACCTTAAAAATGACAACCTGATGACAGATAATGTCTCGTTTGTAATAATCACAAGTTCTAGGGAGACAATGTATTTTGAAATTTAGGCTTATACATTTCAGTAGAAGACTGTTGTTTTTTTTTTAAATGTTCTCACCTACTCTACTTCCTTATTATTTTTCTCTCCTGAGTCCCCCCTTGACACGGGGTCTCAGGTGGCCCAGAATAGCTTCAAACTGGATATGTAGCTAAGGCTGGCCCCTCTTGCCTCAGCTTCTTAAGTACTGGGATTATAAGCATGTGCCACTTTGCCTGTCTTCTATTGGTTCTGAAATTATTTATCAGTCATATATGGTAGTGGTTCATATCTGCAATCCCAGCACTCAGAAAACTCAGACAAGAAAATCACAAGTTAGAGGTCAGCCTAGGCAAGCCTCAGTCCAACTGATGAGTATAGTGAGAGCGTGTTCAAAAATATTGCTCAGGTTCCAGGCAAAAAGGGCTTTAAGGCTGAGTGTGTGGCAGTGTTAATCTGGATAACACAGCTCAATGACAGGCTTACTGTTCACTGTATGTTTATCTCCCTTGGTCTTCAGCTAGCAACAAAGTGTAAGCATAGGAACTGGCAGGGAAGATTTCATACAACTCCTGGCTTTCAACTAACTAATGGTTCTCATTGCTTATATTGGTGTCAATCAATAAGCCAACTCCAGACCACTTATCTAGAATGAAGTAGTTTTGTCTGTATAACACTGCTGGCCTTCAATCCTGTTTAAATAGCTTCAGACGGACTCATCACTTCCCGGTTTAGCTCTTGTCCAATTAGATATTTATATTTTACTTGTACTTTATTATTCTAATGCTCTTCAATTTTATGTATCTGTCCAATGTAGTAGAGCAGAGTAGGTCTAACAAGACATGAATTTACCCTCCCACAATACATTCCTTTTTTGAGACAGGGCCTCACTATGTAGCCCTTGTTGCTCTGTAACTCACTATGTAGACCAGGCTGGCCTTGAACTCAGAGAGATCTTCCTACTTGTCTCTTGAGTGTTGAGATTAAAGGCATGTGTCACCACACCAGATCCCCACAATGCACTTCTTATGAAGCATCAATACACACTAATGTGGAATATGTCTTGATTTTGTAATTTTCACCACAAATATGGAGTGTGTGTGTGTGTGTGTGTGTGTGTGTAGGGAAGCTATAAAACTGTTTCTCATGTTGAAAGACAAAATTTCTGTCCATTATCCTCCATTTCATAAGTTACTTAAAGATACATTTTTTTTTTTTTTTTTGAGCTGAGGATCAAACCCAGGGCTTTGTGCTTGCTAGGCAAGCACTCTACCACTGAGCTAAATCCCCAACTTAAAGATACATTTTTAAACACACATAAAATATCTCTTAATGAGAGATTATAGAACTAATCTGTTTAGCAACAAAATCCCAGCTTGTAGAGATTATTATCATTTTATATTAACACGGGTAAAATGATGACTTGTGGTGATTTTCACCACTATCACTTCTGGATACGTCGATAGTCAACTCAGACAATGAAATGATTTAGCCAGACATAAGTGAGAAACAGAAGATAAATTTGTTTCTGATGCAGTTATCTTTCTCAAAGGAGACAGGCCTTACCACACACTCTTTATCCTCACCATTCCCAGTGTGACTAAGGGCTCCTTCCCAAGGTCGGAGGTTCCACTCCCCACCCTTTTCTGAGACAGAGGACTGGGTTTTTAGGCATGTTCCCCACCCCTGGGATGCCAATAGAAATCTAAAAGGGTAGGCCACCTGGGTTGTGGCTACATGCCTGAGATCCCAGCACTCCAGTAGTCTGAGGTAGGAGGATTATAAATTTATAACTAGGCTGGGCTACAAAGTGAGTTCAAGGCCAGCCCAGGTATCTTATCAAGACCTTGTCTCGAAATGGTAACACTCACCCAGCATGCATAAGCCCTTAGGTTTAACCTCCAGTGGCATGAAACAAAAATAAACACATCCGACCACTACTGGGGTATAATGGAATATACTGTTTATAGAAAACAGTGCAAGCAAGTATGTCCAGACATGAATTACTTCCATCGATATAGCTTATAAGGTCATTACAAGTTTACCTGAGAAAATATTTCCTCTTTATCTTCAAGCAGGGACTGGGGTGCCGACAGAAATTCGCTTTTCCCGCAGCTCTCCTGGCTGATGAGCGTGTCTGCGTAGTTGGGCCTAGGGAAGATCAGGTGACTCTTTCGGGAGTCAGCGGTGAGTGAGAACTCATGGGAATAGGTCTGTAGAAAGGCATGTACCCCGTCAACACCTACGAAGTTGGAGGCAGGAATGTCCGTCAGTCCGTTTGCTGCAGTCTGGAGCAAGCGTGAGGAGTACCAGTGTCGCAGCTTGAGCGTCAAGAGCATGATGACAAAGGCTAGAAAGACGCAGGAGACCACGGCCACTGCCACCACCAGGTAGAGCGTGAGAGCTGAATCCTGGGGATCGGCAGCCGCTCCAGTGCTGCCCAGGTCAGCCAGGAGTTCAGGGATGCTGTCAGCTACTGCTATCGTCAATGTGACGGTGGTGGACAGAGGAGGCTGGCCGTGGTCCTGCACAGTCACCACCAGGCTCTGCTTCAGAGCATCTCTGTCCAGCAGGGCCCGGGCAGTGCGTATCTCTCCCGTGTGTAGCCCCACGGAGAAGAGCCCTGGCTCGCTGGCCTTGAGCAGGCGGTAGGACAGCCAGGCGTTCTGTCCCGAGTCTCTGTCCACCGCCACCACCTTGGTCACCAGGTAACCGGGCTCGGCAGATCGAGGTGCTAGTTCCACACCAGTGGAGCCATCTTTGGGGAGAACAGGGTACAGGATTTCTGGGGCATTGTCATTTTGATCTATCATGAACAGACTCAGAGATACATTGCTGGTGAGTTGTGGGTTCCCACCGTCACGGGCCATCACTCTGAGCTGCAAATCTCGAAACTGCTCATAGTCAAAGGATTGCAATGCATAGACAACTCCAGTGTCAGAGTTGATGGAGAAGTAAGAAGACAAAGGTACTCCCTGAATAGTGTCTCCCACCAGGGAGTAAGTCACAAGCGCGTTCTCGTTGTGGTCAGCATCCTGGGCCTTCACTGAGAAGACGGAAGCCCCTCTGGGGTTATTTTCAGGGATGTAAACAGAGTAGGAGTCCTGTTCAAAAACTGGAGGGTTGTCATTGATATCTGTCACTAGCAGTGAGATGTGAGCTTGGGTAGATAGGGGCGGAGTTCCCTGATCTGTTGCTGTTATTGTGATGTTGTGCCCAGAGCTTTGTTCTCTGTCCAGTGTTCTTTCTGTTACCAAGCGGTAGTAATTGTCAACTAACTTTTCCAGTTTAAAGGGTAGGTTTCCAGGAATGGAACATGTGGTGTGACCATTGTTACCAGCGTCTTGGTCATGCACACTGATAAGAGCAATTATGGTCCCAGGAGGAAAGTTTTCTGGCACTTCGGCAGTGACAGAGGTGATTCCAACTTCTGGGGCATTATCATTAACATCCAAAACAGTGACCAGCACCTTAGCTCTAGCCATGAGCCCAGCACCATCCTGAGCTTGAATTTCCATTGGATAAACTTTGTATTCTTCAAAATCCAGTGGTCCTTTATTTGTTATTTCTCCTGTGTAAGAATCCAGCTGAAATTTCCGGACCACACCGTGGTCTACGTTGTGAAAGGAGTATGTCACTTTGCCATTCGCTCCCTCATCCGGGTCAGTAGCATTCACCTTGAGCAGCCGAGTGCCTAATGGGACGTCCTCAGGGACACTCACGTGGTACTCTGCCTGAGTAAATGATGGTGGGTTGTCATTCACATCTACCACCTGAACACGAATTTGCAGAGTTCCCGAGTGTACTGGGTTACCCCCATCAGAGGCAGTGAGGACAAGGTAGTGGGTAGCATCTTTTTCTCTGTCTAGAGGGCTTTGCAGTACCATCTCTGGCTGTTGTGGTCCTTCAGGTCCCTGTTGCACATCCAGGATGAAGTGAGGGTTGGCACTTAGCTGGTAGCTCTGAAGTGAGTTTATACCCACATCAAAGTCTTGCCCAAGAGGCAGAGGGATCCTGGTACCTGGAGTCGTTATTTCACTCATTTTTAATTCCAGCTCTTCTAACTGGAATTGAGGGGTGTTGTCATTAATGTCAATTATCTCTACTTCGAGAGGGAAAAGCTTCATTTCATCCTCCACAAGGATGTTAAAGCTCACAAGGCAGGGCGCGCTCTGAGCGCACAGCTCCTCCCGGTCTATCCTCCCCGCGGTGACCAAGCTGCCGCTCCGCGGGTTCAGGGAGAAAAGCTGCGACCTACCTCTGGAGACGATGCGGACCCCGCGCTCCGCCAGCTCGCGGGGCTCCAGCCCCAGGTCCTTGGCGATGTTGCCCACGAAGGAGCCTTTGTCGGTTTCTTCTGGCACCGAGTAGCGGATGTTTCTAGCCCAGGCTTCCGATAGTAGCTCCAGAGAAAGGCACAGCAGCATCAGCCGGCTCCAGCCGGTTAGCTTCTCTGGAATCGCCATTGCTCTCTGGCTTCCCACTTTTCTCTCAATCTGTTATAAAGGGTATTGTTTTTCTGTTTTTCCAGGGTCTTCTTTACCTCAGTATTTAAAATAATTACAGCAGAGAGATGTCCAGAGATACGCTGGGCAGTCTCAGGCAGACATTTTCAGTGTGGCATGATGGAGAGTCCAAGAGTCACACGTTTAGTTTTTTTTTTTTTTATTGGGCGGGTAGTGTAGGGCATGTATCCCTCAGGTTGGTGAACAGCGGCGCCCAGAGTCCTATCAAGTTACTGCACTTCTTAGAAATGTAAGCACGTATCTGTCCTTAAGTCCTGGTTTACTGTCAGGGAAAGAGTTAATTTTTTTTTTTTTTACAACCGTATGTATGTATGTATGCACGTACGCATGTGCATATGTATGCATGTATGTATTATATATTAAAGAAGAAACAGTGTTCATTTCCTTATAGATATGTTGTTAAATTGCACTGTGCCGGAGAACCCGGTGGTCCGAATTATCTGCTTTCCCTGTGTACTATTAAAGAAATAAAAGAACTCTCTAACCACAAAGAGAAAATCATCCTTCCGTTTATTCTGTCGTATAGTTTCACCATTTGATATTTTTTCAGGCCACAAGAGAAGTTTGGAGGATGAAAAAACATTTAAGAGGGAGAAATCAACTTTCAGACTTCAAGGTACAGCTTCAGAATCTGGACCACTCCACTTTCCTTCCATTTTGCTTGGAATATTTTCAGAACCCTGGGATTTTGAAGACTGCATTAAAACATATCCTCATTCCCCTTCTTTTCTGAAGCAGCTATGCTAAAAAAGATTTAAAATTCCCCCAAAGGTAATATATATATATTTAGAGCTGAGGATCGAACCCAGGGCCTTGTGCTTGCCAGGCAAGCACTCTACTGCTGAGCTAAACCCCCAAGCCCAGGTAATATATTTTGACTAGAATAAAATTGGGCTCTTGGAATCTCACTAAAATATCACATGACTATGAAATTTAGACTTCAAATTCAAAAGACAGAGAAGCTGTGATATGATTCTTCACAGATGAAAGAAGCCACATCTCTATTTTAGGGAGGCTGTAGGGATAACAGTTGTCCTACAATCATGCATTATATTCTCCAAGACAAGCTGGCCTTCTTCAACAGCAGTATCTTTTAACTAGGATGACGAGGATGTCACTTCCCTTTTACATATGGTTTGGAGATGGCCTGGCAGCTGAAGTGGGGAGGCCACTTCGGCTCATTTCAGGCTGGCTGGTGGGCCTCTGCAGCGGCCATGGAGCTCAACATCTGGTCCTTGCACATGAAGAGAATAATGGGACACTAGTGGTACGGCCAAGGCCAGAGTAGGCAAAGAGATGTTATCCACCGAGTTGGCAGAAATGGAGAGCAGCTCCTGAGAATTGCCTTCTAAGAACAGTAAGACGTCCCGCTCTGCTACCAGATCCTAGCAGAAGGGAGTCCTTGGCAAGTTCAGAGCTCTTTAGAGCTTGGAGTAGAGCTGGAATATTTAGACTGGCGAGCAAGGCTGAAGATGCAGTCGACAGACTGACAGTCGAGATGAATGAATTGGATCTTAGTTTGAAGAAAGGCAGGAATGAGTGGAGGATATGGAGGAGTGACTTCTCAACTTCACGATAGTTCTGAGACTTGGTTTGTTACAGAAAAGAACTTCCGGCTAACATTCTTCCTTCTGCTAAAAGTGCTGTGGTGGCAGGTTTTTCTGAGAACCAGTCTGCATTATCCCGAGCGTCGTCTCAGCTCTCAGATCAGCTGCAGTAAGGGCAAGCTTTGGCTGACTTTCATACATTCTGAACTACTAAGTGATTACATTCAGTGAAAGATATGCTTGTTGGATAAGTGAAATGCTGGCAGATATGGAAAGTTGGTTACTACTTTGTTCAAACATGAAATGGGAAACTGGTGGTTGATAGCAAACCAATTTAAACACAACAACCTGAAAGTGAAATCACAAGGAAGGCACTCTTTCATACAAAATAAGACTCTTCAGAACATGTTAGTACATGCAAACTTCTTCCAGAAGGAATTGTGAACTAAAGAGGCAAAAAAAAAAAAAAACCAAAAAAAAACCCCCAAAACCAAAAACAACAAAACACACACACACACACACACACACACACACACACACACACACACACAAATAAGCAGTAAGACCAGGTGGTACTGGTGACGCATGGCTTTAATCCCAGCGCTTGGGAGGTAGAGGCTGGTGAATCTCTGTGAGTTTGAGGCCAGCCTGGTCTACAGAGAGAGTTCCAGGACAGCTACAGCTACACACAGAGAAACCCTGTCTTGAAAAACAAACAAACAAACAAACATCAGTAAACTTGTAGCACTTCCCACTCTCACCAACAAAAGACAAGCAGGAGCAACTTATAAAAGGCTATATGTACTACATAAAAATATTCAGACTCACATGTATATATTTGACTCCAATATAAAATTTAAGGCTTCATTGTTGGCACGACAGGCAGTGTCCATGTGAAAGATGTTTCTGGAAATAATCTGAAGAAGCTAAGGTTTTATGATAGGTGAAACCATACACGCACAGACTGTATTAACAGGTGACGTCCCTAGCGTTGCAGCTAGAACAATATTACGGGCCCAGGATGACAGCTAGAATCCCTTTGAGGAGGCAGAGAACAAAAACTCAGGCAAGGCTTCCAAGACTGAACCCCCATCTGTCTGGCAGTGCTATGCTGGGTACAGTGGGGTCTGGCAGCAGCTCCCGAACACTCCTGGTAGGGACCAGGTACAGTGTAGTGACTGCCCACCACATAGGCCCTGGTAGGCTCTGTCTCTGAGACAGGGAGCGGTGTTGTACGCACTTAGCTGTACGAGCCCCTCGGTTGAAGAACCACCCACGTTAGCTGTCTGAAATATAGGGCAAGAGAGTTGGCTCTTGTGCTTCAAGCTGGCGCCCACTTTTGTCAGCAGGTGGACAGGCTCCGCAGTGCCCATTGCAGTGCCTTACCTAGTTGGTTGGCATGGCTTTAATCCCAGGTCTCGGCAGAACATCCTCCCTGTGTTTCTGTAACAGTCACCCACCATCACAGAGAGGCTGGGATGGCGTGGAGCCAGCCAAACCCTGGTTGCCATGCTGAGGATCAATCTAAAGGCAGTCTCCCAGACTACTACACAACCTGCACTCGTTGACATTTCTTGGTGCAAGGTCAGGAAGAAGCGGGAATTATGAAAGACTCCAGGCTCTGCTCAGAAGTGCTCAAGTATTCAGTGGAGGCTTGGGGGAGTGTTCCCAGCCCCTCGGCACAAGGCACAACGGTACGCATCTGTAACCCAGCATTCAGGAGGCAGAGACAGACGGATTATAAATTCGAGGCCAGCCTGTGCTGCACAGCAGGACCACGTCTTGAAGAAAAATAAGGGATCGGGATACGGCTCAGTATGTAGCACTTGCCTAGAATAGAAAAGGCCCCAAGTTCGAACCTCAGCACCACAGAAAGAAAAGGGAAAAAGAGAAAACAACGGCTTGTCTGGGAAGAAGAACCACTTTGATTTCCTTTTTGTTTCGACAGCATTTCACTTTGTAGTCCAGGCTGACCTTAAATTCTCCGTCTTCTTGCTCTGCCTCCCGGGTGCTGAGGTGACAGGTATGCACCATCACTCCGGGGAGGCCGGGCATTTTTCTTGGTGACAATGCTTGTGCTGCAAAAAAGGGAGGCTCACCCCTGTGCAGGCACTGATGGCAAGACTGGACTTCAGAGTCTGCTCCCATTTAGGATCCATCTGCCGCTAGGTGACACTTACATAGTAACTCCTGGAGGGGACTGTCAGTGGTTCCTTCTGCAACCATTTTCGCCTCTCCATTTAAGCAGAGCCCTCAGTTTGCTGTTGGGTTATTAACAGCAGTTCTTACCTGTGGATGCCTGGTTGACTGTGACCTGTGCTGCTGCACTCTGCCGTTCTGGACCTCCATTTCAACTGGGACTTTGAAAATGGGTCTTTAGACTACCAACAGTCTTCTATTCCATGCGGTTATTGCCTTTTTTTTTTTTTTTTTTTTAAGTCAGACAAGCATTGCTGTAATCTGGGGGCAGTAGATCTATTGTGTACGAATTGGGAGACTGTAGAAATAACAGAACTCTACCTTAAGGATGTCAACAAGGATCACCTGGAATGCGATGTAGGCGAGGATGGGCTCTTCTGCAAGATGGCTCAGCAGCACAGCTGTGTTTCAACGTTCAAGGCTGGACAACGTCTCTAAGGCTTCCTTTTGTCTAGAGCTGTCCTGTCCCGTGAACCTCACCGAGGCGTGGCCGTCCTGCTCCTCTGGTCTAGGGTTTCTTTAGTAGCAGTTCCCAATATTTACTGCTGTAGTGCTCTCCATTTCTGGAGTCAGACGAGATGGTTACCCAAAGTTACGTGACACCTTTGTAGAGTTATTCTCAGAGTCCGAATTTTTAAACGCTGTTAAGATGCTCTCCAGAATTTCCTGTGCCTCATGCCGTTGTCCTTTAAGTCCACGATGATTCTGCCTATGTGATTTTCGGTAGGTTTAATCTTCAAATTCGAGCGGCTTACATAACTTCTTTGGTGGATCTGCTGCATCGATCCGGTCATTCTCATGTTGGTCTCTGCTGTCTTGGCTAGATGGAGTCATTCTCAGCACTCACCCTCGGATTCTCCACATTTAAACACCCAGCCTTCTTTCCGAATCACGCAGTGCAGTCGGTTCCTAGTTCTCTGGGCAGAACAAAGACTGCAGGAAGGGAGGCGGCGCTTCCTGCGATCTGTGCGCCTGCCCCGTGGGCGACTTCCTATCCACGCAGCTGTTGAGACGTAAATTCACTCGCTGTAGTTGCTCTCAGCTTCTTCCCAGGAAGGAAAAGGCAACGCCTCACCCGGAGTCATTAAATATCCTGATGATGATGACCAGAATATTGCAATCAGAGAGCAGGAGAAAGGGCGACGAAAACCAGGAGGTTCAAACAGAGCGCAGGGGGGCAGTGCATTTTTCGGATGTGTTTGCGAAAGCCCGCAGGGATGACTGGGTCAGAATGGTCACTGACTGGACGACAGCGGCACCCAGAGGTTCAGCGTGGTACCTATCGCAAACTGCTTCTGAAATTCCTCAGAAGAAGCCACTTTGCTTCATTTCCCAGACTTGTTTTAGAATATCAGCTACGTTAATGTGATGAGTATATATAGATTGTAGTTTTGGGAAAAATATTAATAAAATTGTCTTTTCACAAACTTTAAGCGAAGTAATCTAATCTATTACAGCTGGACTTGAGAACCCTCATTCGATTTTTCCTCGATATATTTTTTTGCTGGTGCTGAGGATCAAGGCCAAGACCTTGTGATTGGCTAGGCAAGCGGTGTACATACCGCCCTTGGCAATCGTTTTTGAAGATGATACACTGGTGAAATATTTTTCTTTGAAAATAAAAGAGGTGGGGGGTGGAGGCACTACTTGCCAGGCATGGCGGAGCACAACTGTAATCCTCAGGAGGTAGGAAACCCACCACAAGTTAGAAATTAACCAGGTCTGGGTTGGGGATCTAGCTCAGTGGTAGAGCGCTTGCCTACTGGGTTCGGTCCTCAGCTCCAACAACAACAACAACAACAACAACAAAATTAGCCAGGTCTACATAGAGAGTTCTAAGCTAGCCAGGGTGACATAAAGAGACATTATCTCAACAAAAAAAGTTCTCTTTACTAGAGAAATTACCCACTGTTAAAAATATCTCACAGCCCGGCGGCGGTGGTGGTGGCGCACTCCTGTAATCCCAGCACTCGGGAGGCAGAGGCAGGTGGATCTCTGTGAGTTCATGGCCAGCCTGGTCTACAGAGCGAGTTCCAGGACAGCCTCCAAAGCTACAGAGAAACCCTGTGTGGAAAAACCTATATATATATATATATATATAATTATATAAAATATAATTCCTAGAGTTGGGGAGATAGCTCAGTGTATAAAACAGCTTGCCGGGCAAACATAAGGACCTTAGTCTAAATATGTAGCAGCCAAGTAAAAAGCTGATGGCCACACTGGCTCCTGCAACCTCAGTACTGTGTCGGGTGGAGATAGGAGATAGCGGGGCGGGGTGGGGGTGGGGTTGCTGCCTGACAGCGTAGCCCCAGTTTCTGAGACAGATCCTCACTCAGGGTGTAACTGGGAGAGCAATAGGATAGGATAGGCCACAACTTTCTCTGGCCTGCATGTATGTGCACGGGCAGGTGAAGGTCTGCAAACACACACACACACACACACACACACACACACACACACACACAATTCTTACTGTAAATTTAAATACACAATTTTCAGTATAAAACAATAAAAACAAAATTAAAATAATCTAGAATTGCATTAACTTAAAATTTTACCTTTGGCTGGGCAGTGGTGGTACACACCTTTAATCCTAGCATTCGGGAGGCAGAGGCAGGTGGATCTCTGTGAGTTCAAGGCCAGCCTGGGCTACCAAGTGAGTTCCAGGAAAGGTGCAAAGCTACATAGAGAAACCCTGTCTCAAAAAAAACAAAACAAAACAAAACAAAACAAATTTACCTTTGATGTCTATTCCAATGCTTCCCATATACAAACACTTTTAAAATTCCCCAAATAATCTAAGCTCTTTCATAAATATTGTTAGTTACTCATACCCCCCATTTAAAAAAAATATTTATTTATTATGTACACAGAAGAGGGTGCCGGATCTCATTACAGATGGTTGTGAGCCACCATGTGGGTGCTGGGAATTGAACTCAGGACCTCTGGAAGGGCAGTCGCTGCTCTTAACCTCTGAGCCATCTCTCCAGCCCACTCATACCCCTTTTAAAAAACATATAGTCTGGATTTCAACTATCAAAATACCCTGTTGTGAAAAGACTGCTTGGACATGGGTTTAAGCCATAGAAAGTCTTTGCTAGCTGGCCAGCCACTACACTGGGTGTTTGGGATCCCAGTGTATCCCCAAGACTTTCTCAGGGTGAGTTTTTAAGCACAAAAACCACATTCTGGGTTGACATACTTCAGTTAAGAAGAACAGTTATCCAGAACTGGAACTACAGAAGCCAAAAAGCAAGGTCAGTACATCTGGAGACTCTCTCAGAACTATGGATGTTGGTGGATTAGGTCTTTGTTTTCATTTTGCCAGGTTGTACTGCCTATGAGCTGAGTTTTATGGCCTGAATGGTACTCCCATCATGGAGTCAGTTGTGCTAAGGTCTGGTCATCTACTAAGGTCTGAGGCTCTGTTACATACCAAAAAGGAAGATGAACCCATTCACAATGTGTAGGTGTGATAAAGCTAAACCAATAATGAGAAACTTATTTTTTAAAAAACAATTCTCAGGATTATAGGCTTAAAATTATAACTTTAGGGTAGTTTCTAAAATTTGATACTACTTTGAGCTAGATAATTACTTTATTTATTTAGTTTTTTGGAAACAGGATTTCTTTGTGTAGTCCTGTAGACCAGGCTGGCCTCAAATTCACAGAGATCTGCCTGCCTCTGCCACCACCCGGCTAGACAGGTAATACTCTATTATGTGAGTGTGTGGGGAGGTCAGCTGCTCTGTGCCATGTTTAACATTATCTCATTCTCCTCTCATGACTACTTTCCCAACTGTGACAACCGAAATGTCTGGATGTTAACGAAGATCACCTCCTTCCAACCACTTTCAGAAACATAGGTTTACTCTGTTTACAAGCAGAGTACTGCTCAGCCAAGGATAAGTATATGACCACATTAGTCAAAGGAAATGAAAAGGCAGACTCTCCCCTGAGTTCAAGCCCAAGAACCACAAATGTGACTAACTAAACAAACTAGTTAGTGAGATGACTGATCTCGATATTCAACTTGATTGCATCTGGAATCCAATGAAACCTAAGCTGCTGGGAACTTTCCTGAGATATTTTTTGGATTAGATTATTTGGGGCAGGAAGGCTCACTCTAAATTCGGGTAGCACCTTCAGGTGACAGCACAGATAAAGTGATGTGGAAGAAGGAAACTTCCTGCCTTCTTGCCCTCATTCTTAATGGCAAGTCTGGCCTCTCTGGTATGAGACAGGCTTTGTTAGCAATTCAATCTAATAAATCCTCCTTTAAAACACACACACACACACACACACACACACACACACACACACACACAATCAGTTCTGTTCCTTTGGAGAACCCTGACTATATATACATACATACATACATACATACATACATACATATATATATATATACATACATACATATATACATATACATACACACACACACACACACACACACACACATATATATATATATATATATATATATATATATATATATATAAAGTAAATAAGACTTTGGAAGAGCTACTCTCTCAACTCACAGACAAGGGGGGAATTTCTCCACTAACTGCTGGAAGGTAACTAGTGACCACAGCCTGTGGACATTTACAAGTACAGGGATCAGAGCTGAAGGAGCAGCAGAAAAGGCACAGATTCTTCGGAATCAGAAGAAAAAACCAATCTGTATTACATCATGTGCAGAGGCAACTGTATTGTACTTCAAGAGCTGAACTGTCCAATCAGTAATCCTCAGCCACATACGGCAACTGGGCACTGGATGTGTGGCTAGTGTAAACTGGGATGTGTTGTGAGTGTAAAACACACTCTAGATTTTGAAGATTTAATTCAAAGTAAGAATGTAAAGGATGCCATTAAAATTTTTTACATTGTGACTTATTGTATTTTAGAAACATGGCTTGGATATTTTCATTTGCTTCTAAAGATTTAAAATCACATCTATGGCTTCCATCTGTAGCCACATATTTTTATTAATTAATTAAATATAAAAAGCATCCTACTTTGTATAGAAACTGCTGTATGCCTTTAGTTAACTTGCTTTTTAACCTTTTTTTTTTTGAGCTGAGGACCGAACCCAGGGCCTTGCGCTTGCTAGGCAAGTGCTCTACCACTGAGCTAAATCCCCAACCTGCTTTGTTACTTTTAAAATACATGATGGATTTAACAATACATGCATTTTCTTTTTGGTAGAATGTTTGCCACTTCCTCACTGTGGTGGCTATTTTTGGTTGTCAACTTGACTACATCTGGAATTAACTAAAACCCAATCATGGAGGGGCACCCCATGAAGGATGTTTTTGGTTTAGTTTGAAGTGGGAAGATCCACTTCTAATATGGACTTTTGAGGCAGGAAGACACACCTCTAATCTGGGCCACACATTCTGCTGGCAGCCTATATAAGTATACGGAAGAAGGAAGCGTTTGCCCTTTGCCTGCTTGCTCTCTTCTGCTACCAAGTCCACTCCTTCACTGGCATTAGAGCCTACTTCTTCAGGATTCCAGCATCTACTGAAGACCAGCTGAGATGTCCACCCTTATGGACTGAGCAACTATTGGATTCTTGCATTTTTCATTCACAGACAGCCATTGTTGGCTTAGCTGAACCACGACCTGTAAGTCATTCTAATAAGTCATATATATGAGATACAGAGATTCATTCTATAAATTTTGTTACCCTGGAGAACCCCGTCTAACACACGTATCCCTAAAAATTTTAATCACCAAATAAAGACAGATGTTCTCTCACTACTTACAGATTTTTTTTTTTAACTTCCAAAGTATAAGTATCTACCTAGAAGGAATTCTAAAGTTTTTTTTTTTGTTTTGTTTTGTTTTTTTGAGACAGGGTTCTCTGTGTAGCTTTGTGCCTTTCCTGGAACTCACTTTGTAGAACAGGCTATCCTTGAACTCACAGAGATCGCCTGCCTCTGCCTCCTGAGTGCTGGTATTAAAGGCATGTGCCACCACTGCCCGGCAGGAATTCTGAAGTTTTTAAAGGGAATTTTCAAATAATATGGGATTAGCGATCGCTTGTTATTCTCTTTAATCATAGAAAGGAAGCCCTGGGAAAGCTTGTTACTACACTAGGGAATTAACTGCTTTCTTCAGATCTTTGTTTCACCAGCATTACAAATTTGTGATGGAACAATCACACAAGTGTGATTTTTTTGTGCATTCAGAATTTTCCCATGTATCCATTAGATTTGGGGGAAAGAAGTTTAGGATTTTCAAGACATTAAGTTAATGGTAATGTGGTAAAGTCCTTAGTCTTAAGGTCAATAAAGAACAGCATTCAGAAAACATGTGAACTCAAAAGCAGATAATATATTTCAGGACTGAAGCAGGCAGATACCGTGGGAAACCTTTAGACAAGCCAGCTATCCCTGGCAGTTTAACTAAAATATGCCCAAATTCTGGCCAATGAAAACCTAATGAATTTATTTCAAGTCATATTTTGTGACAAGAATATTTGACCATTATCAAACTCACAGGGAATAAAATGAAAAGTAATATTTGGATTCTTTTTCTGTATAACTATGGTCTCAATTTCTACAGTTAGGTAAAGCAGTGTCCATGCTAAACTCTTACGTCTACAGAGATAAGTATAACTAAGAGTTAATAGAAACTTTTCATTAGAAAAATGGTGAATAGGTTATATTGGTACTTTGAATGAGGATGGCTCCTCTAGGGACATATATTTGAATGCTTTGCTCCCAGTTGGTTGAACTCTTTGGGAAGAATTAGGAGACATGGTCATATTAGAGGAGGTGTGTCACTGGGGATAGGCTTTGAGGTTTCAAAAGCCCATGCCATTCTTGGTTACTTTATTCCTCTTGCTTGTGGATCAGGACGTAAGCTCTCAGCTACCACTCCAGTGCCATGCCGCCCTGCTCGCTGCCATGGTTGTCACGGATTCAGCCTCAGAAAATATAAGACCCAATCAACAGTTTCTTGTGTAAGTTGACTTGGTCATGGTATCTGAGCACAGCAATAGAATAGTAACTGAGACAACTAGAGATGATAGATGAACCAGATACTAGTCTTCAAACACACCATAAAACGAAGAAAACTAACGTACCTGAAAGGGCTTGATGTTTCTTAAAATTGGCCATTTTAATTTCCTCTCATGATAGAGTATGATATTTTACTTAAAAGTATTCAAACACAGTGTGTTAGATTTTAGTTCCCCACCTCATTATTTTGGTTCTTCGAGACAGGGTTTCTCTGTGTAGGTTTCTTTCGAGACAGGGTTTCTCCTGGCTGTCCTGGAACACGCTCTATAAAACAGGCTGGCCTCGAATTCACAGAGAAGGATTGCCTCTGCCTCCAAAGTAGTGGGATTAAAGGTGTGTGCCACCACCCGTTGGTAGCTTTTAGTTTCTGTACTAGGTGGTTTTGTGTGTCAACCTGATACAAGTTAGAGTCATCACAGGAAAGAGCCTCAGCTGAGGAAATGCCTCCTTGAGACTCAGTTGTTAGGCACTTTCTCATTTAGTGATCAGTGGGGGAGGGCCCAGCCCATGGTGGGTGGTGTCATCCCTGGGCTTCTGGTCCTGGGTTCTATAAGAAGGTGGGCTGAACAAACCTGGGGAAACAAGCCATCAGCTCCTGCTTCCAGGATCCTGCCCTGTTTTGACTTGTCCTGACTTCCTTCAGTGATGAACAGCAATTCTGAAGTGTAAGCCAAATAAACCCTTTCCTCCCCCAACTTGCTCTTTGGTCATGGTGTTTCATCACAGCAGTAGAACACTTAAAACAAGGCTGGGTGGTGGTGGCACACACCTTTAATCTCAGGAGGCAGAGCAAGGCAGAACTCTGTGAGTTTGAGGCCAACCTGGTCTACAGAGCAAGCTCCAGGATAGGCACCAAAATGACATAGAGAAACCCTTTGATAAGGTATTTGTCATGAACAACTTAGCAGAAGAAAAGCTTTATTTTGCCTCCTGGTATCAATGTCTTCAGTCACAGGCTGCCTGGCTCTATGTTTCTGGGCCTAATGCCAGAAGGGTATGTGGCAGCAAAGGTGTCCAGTTCATAGTGGTCAAGAAGCAAAGAGAGCTGAAGCAAGGATAAGAGATATCTTCCCAAGGCATGTCCTAAATGTCCCTTGTTCTTCAACTAGACCCCACCACCAACTTTTCACCACATTCCAATGATTTCATATTATCCAGCAAGGGATTAACACATTGATTAGAACAGAGTCCTCAGGTTTCAACCATTTCCTCAAAGCCCATCAACTGGCCACCAAAATACCAGTGCCTTTTGGGAGGACATATGATACTCAAACAAGACACTATCAGTAAACCTTTCCACTTTATAACAATCAGCTTGCACTTAACTAAGACGGGACTATGCAATAAACGGCTCTTTCAGATTTTAAGGTGACAAAGAATAGTTTTTATTTCATAAAATTTTTATAGGATTTAGACTACATTTTCTTTAAAATAAGTCAACCATTTTATTCAATTATGTTCCCCCTTTTTGGTTGTTGTTTATTTTTAGACAGGGTCCAACTATGTAGTCCTGACTGGCTTGGAACTTGCTATGTAGACCAGGCTGCCCTCCAACTCACAGAGACTTACCTGCCTCTGCCTCATGAGTGCTGGGATTAAAGGTGCTGGTCACCAAGCCTGGCTCCTATGTTCTTGTATTAGACACTGGAACACAATGAACAAGACAAATCTTTCTACCATGAAGTCAGTTAAGTATATAAAAAAATAAAGTGAATTTTGGAAATGTTAATCACATTTTTTTTTCTCGAGACAGGGTGTCTTTGTGTAGCTTTGCACCTTTTATGGATCTCGCTCTGTAGACCAGGCTGGCCTTTGAACTCACAGAGATCTGCTTGCCTCTGCCTCCGAGTGCTGGGATTAAAGGCGTGTGCCACCACCGCCCGGTGGCTAATCACATTTTAAGAGGGTAGTTTTAATTTAAATATGGTTAGCATAAAAGGAGACATAAATCACAATGACTTTGATGCAGTGTCAAAGAGATTCAACTAAAGCAATAAGTGAAAATGGATATCAAGAAGTGAAAACAGGGTTGGGGATTTAGCTCAGTGTAGAGCACTTGCCTAACAAGCGCAAGGCCCTGGGTTCGATCCTCCTCAGCTCAAAAAAAAAAAAAAAAAAAAAAAAAAAAAGAAAAGAAATGGAAACAGCCATGTGTGATGGAACACTTCTTTGATCTCCGTGCTCCGGAGGCAGAGGCAGGCATGTTTGAGTGCAGTTGAGGCCAGCCAGGGTTGCATAATGAGACCCTGTCTCAAAACAAACAAAGAAAAAACAAAAACCCAACCAACCAAACAAACACAAAACAGTGGGAACCATCATTTATTCCCAAGTCCTATACCACATGCTGATGAACGCCTGACTGTCCATCGTACAAACATCTCAAAGCAGTAAGACAGTAAAGAAGTGAAACAAATTCTAAAATAATTAAAATTTACTTGCCAGCAAGAGCTAGGACATATGCTGGATATGGTGGCTTTATTCCAGCACTTAGAAGATTGAAGCAGAAGGAGTTGAAGGTTCCACCTAAGTAGGGCCTCAGAGACAGTGTATCAAATAATAACAATAAAAAAGGCTTCCATATTACACTTCAATTTTAACAGGCCCCCAGACCTTAGCACAACTGACTCCATGATGGCAGTACTATTCAGGCCATAAAACTCAGCATAAAGACAGTGCTACCTGCCAAAATGAAAACAAAGACCCAATTCATCCATGTCCATAGTTCTGGGAGAGTCTCCAAAAATGTACTAACCTTGCCTTTTGGCTTCTGTAGTTCCACGTCTAGCTAACTGTTTCTTGTTAACGGAAGCATGTCAAATCAGTACATAGTTTTTGTGCTTAAAAGCTTTCTATGAGAAAGACTTGGGACTACATTCGGATCCCAAACACCCAATGTAGTGGCTGGCCAGCTAATAAAGACTTTCTATTGGCTTAAGCCCACGTCCAAGAAGTCTTCTCTGGTGGAGATCCCACAACACAATCAGACCATTTGTGTTTCCGACAATTCTGTTCTAAATTAATCCGAGTCATTTTAAAAGCGTTTGTTTACATTTATAGCTATCAGACATATTAACAAAAGGACTCAAATCATCCTTGGTCCTCTGGAGCCCCACAAAATACAAATGAACCCAAAGGCTTAGTTCCCCTCAAGTCATCTTCATCATTAACACGGTTATACACTTAGCATTATATAGTGATCAGAAATATCGTCTCACTCCGTTGGTTTGGGTACTTGACATTTTAGTTTGTGATTAGTTCCCAAAGCTTGAAGAGGAGGCAGACTGGGTACACCCTGGGAAACAAAGATGCTTTCAGCAAGGACGCCCTTATCTCCGAAAATTCTCGTTAGACTAGAAACTGTCCCGCCCCACGACTCCATAAAAGTGCTGTCTTAGGTAGCAAACTTATGTCTTTCTCCTTGGAATCCTTAACTTTCATTTCCAAGCCACGGCTTTTCTGAAAACAGTAATTCTAATCCTGTACAGAGCAAGTTCTCGCGAGAGGACTACGTAATCGCGAGATTGCGTCCACGCGCACCGTGACGCTGGTATTTCCGGTAGTCAGCGCCGCGCGTCTACTTCCGGTTAGTGGCGGAGCGCCGTGAATCTGGCTTGTTTTCCGCGTGGAGGAGTGGAGAGCCGGGTCGGTCAGCTCCGGAGCTAGCTCCGTGTTTAGAGCGGCGGGCCGGCGACATTTCTCGCCGCGGGCCCCGAGCCCTTTCGTTGGTAGCGCGCAGCTCGCCGTGCGGGGCGGCTGAAAGCGCGGAGAAACCGAAAGGCAGACGCGCCGCTCCCCGCAGCTCCCGGCCGCTCCCCGCAGCTCCCGGCCGCTCCCCGCCGCTTTGCTCCGACCGCCGAAAGCTGTTTATAATCGCCGGTGGACTGTAAGTACCCGAGGCGAAGAGAGCTCACTGCACCCCGCTTTTTAAAAAAATAGCTTAATGGGGAGAATTTGTAGATTGATTGGGACTGCCTGCCAGACTTAACGTCTGTTCCTAAAATCCCTCCTCAGGCTCGGCGGTTTCCTTTGCTGTTGTTTTGTGCGGCAGCGGAATCTAGAGCCTCCCACTTGGTGTTGGATCTAGTCGACGGGTGAATTTAACGGGAAAAATGCCAGAGGGGCAGCATGTTTATAGATAAGGGAGGCTTAAGTAAAAAATAAGACAAAATAGACACTGGCGAGCCACTCAATTGCTGTTTTCCTTAGCACTCGTTAAGAATTTAAAATTAGAGGTTGGGGATTTAGCTCAGTGGTAGAGCACTTGCCTAACAAGCGCAAGGCCCTGGGTTCGAGCCTCAGCTAAAACAAAACAAAACAAAACAAATTCCCAAGAATTTAAAATTAGGGGTTGGGGATTTAGCTCAGTGGTAGAGCGCTTTCATAGCAAGCACAAGGCCCTGGGTTCGATCCTCAGCTCCAAAAAACAAACAAACAAAAATTATACTAACAATAGTGCCTTTTTTAACTGTTGTAGGAGCTGAAACTTTTTAAGTGCAGCAAGTATTTATTGGAGGAATAACTCACCAGGAATTAAAGATGAGTAAGAGCAAAGATGATGCACCTCATGAACTAGAGAGCCAGTTTATCTTACGATTGCCCCCAGAATATGCCTCTACTGTGAGGAGGGCAGTGCAGTCTGGACATGTCAATCTGAAAGACAGACTGACCATTGAGTTACACCCTGATGGGCGTCATGGAATTGTCAGAGTGGATCGTGTTCCATTGGCCTCAAAGTTGGTAGATTTGCCTTGTGTTATGGAAAGCTTGAAAACCATTGATAAAAAAACCTTTTACAAGACAGCAGATATCTGTCAGATGCTCGTAGCCACAGTAGATGGTGACCTTTACCCTCCTGTGGAGGAGCCAGTTGCCACTGCTGATCCCAAAGCAAGCAAGAAAAAAGATAAGGATAAAGAGAAAAAATTTGTTTGGAACCATGGAATTACTCTACCTCTAAAAAATGTCAGAAAGAGAAGGTTCCGGAAGACAGCCAAGAAGAAGTATATTGAATCTCCAGATGTGGAAAAGGAAGTGAAGCGGTTACTGAGTACAGATGCAGAAGCTGTCAGCACTCGTTGGGAGATAATCGCTGAAGATGAAACAAAGGAGACAGAGAATCAAGGCCTTGATATCTCCTCTCCAGGAATGTCTGGCCACAGGCAGGGCCACGATTCGCTGGAACATGATGAACTTCGAGAGATATTCAATGACCTCAGCAGCAGCAGTGAAGATGAAGAAGATGTAAACATCATTGACACCGAGGAAGATCTGGAGCGACAGCTACAAGACAAGCTCAATGAGTCAGATGAACAGCACCAAGAAAATGAAGGAACCAATCAACTGGTTATGGGTATCCAGAAACAGATTGATAACATGAAAGGCAAGCTTCAAGAGACCCAAGACAGGGCAAAGCGCCAAGAGGACCTCATCATGAAAGTAGAAAACCTGGCTCTCAAGAACAGGTTTCAGGCTGTTCTGGATGAACTCAAACAAAAGGAAGACAGGGAGAAAGAGCAGCTTAGCTCTTTGCAAGAAGAGCTAGACTCACTTCTAGAGAAGTGAGAATGTTGATTTCAGACCTTTAGACCGGTCAGCTTGAGAAAAATTGTTTTTCATAAGATCTCAAAATTGTTCTTATTTCCTATAATGCTAGGAGTTTTGTTGAATTTTGTTGGTTGTTTTTGGAAACGTTGTGCCAGGTTTTCATTCTTTATTAAGTAGGATATATGTATAGGCTGACATAAGGAAGTTTTAAGTAGCTTTAATCACTTTACTATAGGACTTTATTACTATTTGTCTCTTTTCCAGAAGTGTTTATTCCTGTTCATTGGTGCTAAGATCAGTAAGAAGCTAGCCTACAGGCAGTGAAGTTAGTTCATGTTATTATTTTTTTTTAAATTTTTTAAGTACATGTATACAGTAGCTATTTTATTAGCTACTCAGCAAGTTTCCATGTATAGAAATGAAGGTTATTTCATAAAGTTGTTTCTTGCACAATAAAAGCTACTGTTCACATTATAATGTTTACCTTGTTCTGTGACTAGTGAGAGTTGAGGTGGATTCATGGAGTTTAATGACTGAATGGTGTGGTCATGTTTTGTAGATAAAGATACATGCTGTTGTTCTTTTCTATTTTCAGAAAAAGGAATACACGGGGTAGGAAATGGAGAAATTCATCTTTGCATTATATTAAGGTTCAGAGCCACCTTGAGGTTTGAGAACACTGGGGTCCAGAGCCTTCTTAAACTATCCTAGTTTTCATTAAGCACTAAGGTTGTCTGTGTAAAGTACAGGAGTCAGCAAAACAATGGTTATCAGATAAACCATTCTGCCTGTTTAGATTAAGATTACATTTCTGTACAATTTAATTGCTATAGTTATTTAATAGACTGTTGCATGTTCCTGTTATTAATATTTCCCATTATGAAAGGCTGTGTTCTGGCCTAGTATTTTAAATTTTCATACATATAATTTTCACTTTCTCTGAAGCATTTAATGTTTCACAATTGAGAGGGGTATTTTTAGAAAACAAGTCAAACTGATAAGGAGCATAGTTAAAATTAGTTTGTGTCAGATTGGTTTGTAAAACTTCAGTTTGAAAATACTTGATAAAACAAAGCTTAAATTTTCTATTTGTCAGGATTTATTAGTGGTAAAGTGTGGAAAAATCAATTATTTAGACTTCAAGTCCAGCATCAAAGTTCTTTCTTTTTTTTTTTGTTTTTGTTTTTTGAGACAGGGTTTTTTCTCTGTGTAGCTTTGGTGCCTTTCCCGGATCTCGCTCTGTAGGCTACACTGGCCTTGAATTTACAGAGATTTGCTTGGTTCTGCCTCCTGAGTGCTGGGATTAAAGGTGTGCACCACCGCTGCCTGGCCAGGATCAAATTTCTTGATACTTAGAGGTTTCACATCTGGTCATTTATCCTTTACCAAAACATTTTCAGAAGCTCACGACTGCAGTGCAGATGAAGAAAGATTTAATATCTGGCTTTAGAGTCTTACTTTTTTTTTTTTTTTTTTCAAGACAATGTTTCTCTGTGTTTCCTGGTTGTCCCGGAACTTGCTCTGTAGACCAGGCTGGCCTTGAATTCACAGAGATCCTCTGCCTCTGCATCCCAAAGGCTGGGATTAAAGACATTGTGCCATAGAGTATTTCTTAAGGTCAGAAAATAATGTTTTCTTAATGAAGTGGTAGGTGAAAAAATCTAAGTATATCTAAGGTTTTTTACCATGCCTAAAGAATTGGTACTGAGAAGATAGAGTATTTGACCACTTTTTACTAAAATCTGGATACAGGTAAGACTTGAAGGCCATTAGTGTTTGAAAGGAAGGATGCTGGATGCACCTTTTTTTTTTTGTTTTAATTAACAAAAGACACCACTGTTGTGCAATTATTAGCTCTACTTGGATTCTCAGATCTGTACTTTGAGTCTGATATGAACTTCAGATTTAATATATTCAACCGTGTCCTGGAAATACTTAAAAGCAGGCCCTTGGCAAGCCAAGTGTGTGTGTTCAAAATGGAAATCACTCCACCCCTTTCACGGAGAACTTGCCCTTCTGTTTTGCTTCTGCCAGCTGCCGCAGCTGCTGAAGCCCCAGACGAGAGCCTTGACAGCTCCACGTCAAGGCATGCCTGTGTTTCCCTATGGGTCAGTGATTTTGTTAGGTGATTTAATTTGAGCATAATCTGTTTGCTTCAATTTTCTTACCTTTGAAATGTAGGTGGTAGTATTACCAGCCTCACAGGGCTATTGGGTTATGACTTAAATCATATGACAGATGTACTTAGAACAATACTTGGAATATGGTGAGTGAACAATGAACAGAAAAACATTCCCATTCACTAGACTGGATCATACTAGTTAAACAGTCTCTTGAATTAAAGAGGAGTTGAAATGAAAGTAGAGTGTTTACAAAGAAACTTTTTGACTCACTGTGTAGCCTACCTAGGCTGGCCTTGAACTCAGTTCTCCTGACACTGTCAAGTGCTGGGATTACAGGTGTGTATGATCAGGCCTGGCTTAGGAAATAGCTGTTTTAATTAGGGTTTGATTCAGATTCCACAGAGGTTCTAAAGCAAAGCTTATAGTTTGGAAAGTTTGCTTCAAATATCTGCAACATAAAAGCTGACTTAGCTTATTATTGTAGCTTTATTGTTTGTTTCTGGGCACCTTTGATTTAATATTAAAAAGTGGCATAATGAATGATTATCTGTCACATAAATTTTACAAGCTAAAGACTTAAGAGTGGGATCCAAATCTTGCATTATCGTGAAAGAGTCACTTTTCTCATGCATCTCTTGGATAAAATGTATGGTATGGAGCTGAACATTTTTCAGGGTTTCTGGGTTCATGAACAAGTGCTTTTTTCCTGTGTGTGTGTGCGCGCGCGTGTGTGCGCGCACGCAATCACTATATCACTGAACTGCATACAGGTCTTGCCCCCATGGACAAATTTTGAAGACTTTAAAAAGAAATAATGCTTTAAAATAGTAAGGAAGATTCCCTATAAACAAGTAATTTAGAGATTCTACAAAAAAGCAGCACCCTCTCATACCAATTTCCTAGAATAATTAACATTACAAGATGTATTATGTATTATCCCATGCCTTTATTTGATGTGTATATAACAGATTACACTTACGTAGTTTTTAATGCAAAAATTATGGTTTTGTTATATAGACCCTTTAGAAACTAAAAATGTCTTTTGATTAATCCTACTCTCTGCCCAGACATAGAAAGAACCTGGATTCTGGATTTAATACAGTGCACTGGGAATATGATAAGCCAGAGGCAGCTCCTGGCAAAGCCTCCACTTAACATCAAAGGGACAGGGCCTAGTTCATCCTTTGGTCTTCCCGTAGCAAAAAATGATCGACCGAGTTCATAGCCCCCAAATTAGAAGAAATAGCCAGGTATTGTCTAAAAATATGAGTAAACTTACTAATGTGTGAATGAGTATCTTCACAATAGAGTTTCTTTCTCATGCTATCCACTACTGATTGTTACTAGCTGTAAAGATAGGAGCTCATTAAAGTCTGTACTCAGAGCTGTCATGCCTATCCTATGAAGTCAGGTAACTTCCCCCCATCTCACAGAGAACAGAAAGTTTATTTTTCTGTGTAAATTGAACCAACAAAGGCCCCATCCCAAAACAGGCACACATTAAGTGTAAATGAGGTGAACAGCAGCTGAAAAGGAATTGAGTGCAAGCCTATATGTATTTACTATAGGGACCCTGTTAAGTCAGTGTTTAGGTATATACACACAGTTGAGATTAGATGATTAGGAGCTGGAGAGATGGCTGATGGGTAGGAGCACTTGGTGGAGGACCCAGGTTGGGTTCCCAGCACGCAGGTGCTGGCTCACAACCAATTGTAAGTTCAGTTCCAGGGGATCCAACCCTCTCCTGACGTTCATGGGCACTAGGCACGCAGTGGTGCACATACATGCAATCAAAACATTCATAAAATAAATCTTTAAAGAAAGATGATTGTCTAAAGAAAAGTTAAATCAGAAAAGAATTCCCAATGTTGGCAGTTGGACATTCTCCAAAGAAAAGGCCAGGTTATCTACTGGGGAAAAAAAGCCTGTCTTACTTAGCATGCACAATCTGATCTTTAATGCCTCACTTTTTGTTTTTCAGACAGGGTCTCTATGTAGCTAGCCCAGGCTGTTTTGGAACTGGCTCTGTATACCAGGCTGGCCTTGGACTCAGAACTGCCTGTCTCTCCCTGGGGTTAAAGGCATGTGCCATTACCCTGGTAAAAGTATCACTTTTAAATACAGTCTGGGAAAGCTAAATGAAAGAAACTTTTCAGCACACAGTTTGACTCCAGATTTGGTCTCACCTCCAAAATCTTTTGTCTGTACAACTCAGATTCCCACCTCTCCTGCTCCCAAAGAAGAGAGAAGAGCATTTGGCTAGAGATGTTTTGTTTTGTGCCATGGACTCAAACGTAACAGTTCCCAAATATTTTATCTTCATTTTTGAGGCAGAGTTTCGCTATGTATCCCCTACTGGCTTCAAACTCACAAAACCTGCCTCTGCTTCCTGAATGCTGGAGTTAAAGGTGTGGTTCCTTATGCATGGCCGGTCTTCTCTATTTTAAATCTCTTTTTCGGTAGGCTGTGCCCATTAAATCCAGACTAGATTAACTGAGAGCACCTCCCCCGCCCCCCCCCCCCCCCCCCCCCGTGTCATTTTGTGTGGTAAGAAACTGGGAAATCTGGCCCCTAAAGGGGGAAACGTCTACCCAGCTATGCACCGCTCTACCACTGACCTACACCCCCAGCCCCAGCAAAGAGTTTACTTGTGCGTATTTATGGGAGAAGTGTCCCTGAAGCATTCTGCCTCCACCCACGCGGACAGTGGGGCACTGGTGGATGCACGTGGCCGGGGGTTATTCCCAAGCGGCTGGGGAGTGCAGCGGTCCGTGGCTTTGGGTTGAGTGGCCTGGGCTGGGAGACTGAGACACAGAGCCTGCAGCAGCCAGCCGTGGGAGCCCACGGTCACTTGCCTTCTGATGACACCCACAGAGAGGCGGACGAACATGAAATCCATCCTGCCGTCCAAGCCGCCATAGACCTCATTGCGGGCGGCGCTGGGGGCTCAGCGTGTGTGCTGACAGGGCAGCCCTTGGACACCATCAAAGTGAAGATGCAGACATTCCCCAACATGTACAAAGGCCTCGCCGACTGCTTCCTAAGGACCTATAACCAAGTGGGCTTCCAGGGTTTATACAGGGGAACCAGTCCTGCACTGCTAGCCTACGTTGCCCAGAGCTCTGTCCTATTCATGTGCTACGGCTTCTGCCAACAGTTTGTCAGGAAAGTGGCCGGAGTGGATCAGAGCGCAGAGCTGGACGACTTTCAGACTGCCACGGCTGGGTCACTGGCCTCCGCCTTCGCGGCGCTGGCCCTCTGCCCCACTGAACTTGTGAAGTGCCGGCTCCAGACCATGTATGAGATGAAGATGTCAGGGAAGACAGCACAAAGCTATAGCACAATTTGGTCTATGGTTAAGAGTATCTTCATGAAGGATGGTCTCTTAGGCTTCTATCATGGGCTTCCCACCACTCTGTTTCAGGAAGTACCTGGCTATTTCTTCTACTTTGGGGGCTATGAACTCGGTCGATCATTTTTTGCTGCGGGAAGACCAAAGGATGAACTAGGCCCTGTCCCTTTGATGTTAAGTGGAGGCTTTGCCGGGATCTGCCTCTGGCTTATCATATTCCCAGTGGACTGTATTAAATCCAGAATCCAGGTTCTTTCTATGTCTGGGCAGCGAGTAGGATTAATCAAAACCTTTCTAAGTGTCGTGAGAAATGAAGGAATCTTAGCCTTGTATTCTGGAATGAAAGCCACTCTTATCCGAGCTATCCCTTCCAATGCTGCGCTGTTTCTGGTGTATGAATACAGCAGGAAGATGATGATGGACATTGCAGAAAAATACTGAAGTGTCTTGATGAAACGTCTAAGCACATGAGTGTGAGGACCACGGTTCTAAATATCAAAGAGTTCAAGACCAACATGGAGTTGTCTTTGACTGGGAATTTTGGGGTTGTCCTTCCTTCCTCCAAAACTCAAACTTGGTAGAGAAATCTTTATAACCTATGGTTTCTTTCCACAACCACACTGAAATAGAAAAAAAAAAAAATCACTGCTTTTGCTGGTGGTGGGATCTGCAGGGTGAACCCAAGAGCCTATGTACTTCAAGGTTATCGGGGCTGCTTCATAAACCTATGTAACATCTTGAATGGCCACGTGTTGTAAGTGAAACCTAGTTTGGTTCCCTGTTTAGTGTCAAGTATCATCACAACATCTAGAGCTGATCATTTTTCATGAATATAGGTATTGCTTAATCCATTCAAGATGTGGGTTGTAGTTTAAAATCTGTTTAATATGCACCACACTAGGCTGTTTTGAAAGTCTTTATGTGACAAACAAAGCATTCGTGTTGATTTCTGAGAAGAGAATGTACCTGTATATCAGCATGGCTTCCACATTCTTGAGTAAAATTTCAGAGTAGGCATCCTGGATTTTCTACTCCAGTCTTAAATAGTGTGGTTCATTTTCAAAGTGTGGTTACAATTCTACACCACAATAGTACTGTTAGGTGGGGCCTTGGGTATTAGGCCTTTGGGAAGGGGTGTGACCTTTATTGGCACTCCTTTCCTCTCTTCTCTTCCAAAGAAGCCAGGCTTTAGATTGAGGAAAGAGATAAAGGCATGGGGCCATGAAACTGCGCTTAGATGAGCCATGTAGATCAGTAGTCTCAACCTGTTGGTCCCTTGACCCTTGCGTGTGTGTGTGTGGGGGGAGTGTTGAACAACCCTTTCACAGGGGTTGCATATCAGATATTTACATTACAATTCATAACAGTACCAAAATTACAGTTAGGAAGTAGCAACAAAAATAAATTTATGGTTTGGGGTCACCATGACCTGGGGAACTGTATTAAAGAGTTGCAGCATTAGGAAGGCTGAAAACCACTGATGTAGATGAAGACAGTTCTAATTTGCTCTCAGCCTCTGGGTCCTGGCCTGGGCAGGAGTTCACAGTGTTGTATTGGCTCATTCAGGGATTGTTGATTCACTTTAGGTCATTCAGTGTTGTCTGTACCATCTCCCATTCTTCCAGGAAACAGAAAGTACAAAAACCAAGGAAAGGTTTTGCTCTATTTGGTGACAGAGTGAGAGTCCCCATGGGTCATGCTATCTCTTAGCCAGGACTAGTGTGAACTTTGTGCTATCATTCCACAGTAAACTGTGAAAGAGGTGAATCACTCTCGAAGGTCACCTTGGGTCCATAACTATTTGCAGTAATTTCAGTGTCACAGCTTTCTAAATGTGGTGCTGGTGGTCAGTGAACTTTAATGACTAGATGTCACAATATAAAACAATGAACCATAAGATAAGTGGTTTTACTCAACTACATGTATGCATTTAAGCACAGACAGTATCTCCCAACAAAACCTCCAAATATACCAAAACAAGATGAAAGCCTCCCTCCCCCAAATTATAATTCTACTTACCCTCAGTAGACTTGGAATTAAACAGCTTGTTCCTGGGATGTATGCTTTTAGAAAGTCATTCTGGGTTTTTTTTTTTGGCTTTATTAATTAATTAATTAATTTATTTATTTAGCATAGTGTTCTGACTGCAAATATAGCTGCAGGCTAGAAGAGGGCACCACCACTGCCCAGCTTCTAATACAACACTATTAAACAGTCTTTTATTTCTTGTTTATTCTCAAGATTTCATATTAATATCAATACCACATATAAAACACTCCAACTTTTAAAAGCCCCATAATCTTTAAACATTCAAATACTCTGAAAGTTTAGTCTCTGGGCTGGAGAGATGGTTCAATGGTTAAATGCACTTGAAGAAGTCCTGGGCTCAGTTCTTAATACATCAATGATTTCTCACAACTGTCTGTAACTCTAGTTCCAGAGGCTCCAATATCTCCTCTGGCCTCATATGGTTCACATACATACACTCAGACATGCACTTATACAGATAATGAAATAAATAAATATTTAAAAAGTTCAAGCTTTATAACATCTAATGTCTCTCAATAGTGGGTTCCTGTAAAATTAAAAAAGTTAAATAATACTTTTCTACTACAAGAGGGAAGAACCAGGGTGTAGCTGTAAGTTTTCTCTGGTCCCACCAGGCCCCATGGTCTCACAGCTACTTATAAAATAATCATTCAGAGGCTTAATATTAATTACCAATAGTATGGCCTATGGCAGGCTTCTTGATAGCTAGTTCATATCTTAAATCAACCCGTTTCTATTAATCTATAAGCTGCCAGGTGGCCATGGCATTTTGTTCTTGGGCAGCAGGCTGGCGTCTCTCTCTTTACTCTCCTTTCTCCTTTTCCTGTCTTTCTTGGATTTTCCTACCTGGCTCCATCCTGCCCTGCCATAGGTCAATGCAGCTTTATTTATTAACCAATCAGAACAACACATATTCACAACATACAGAAAGACATCCCACAGCACTTCCCCTTTCCTGTCTAATTGAAAAGGAAGGTTTTAATTTTAACATAGTAAAATTATATATAACAAACCAGTTATCAAACAAGATTATAGTTATAATATCTAGTCTATTTATATTTGGCAAAATTAAAAAATATTCTATCATCTATCATATTTTTGTGAGTCTAAAGCTTTATATGTAGCATGAATCTTAAAAGTTCTTATTAATAAAAACAAACCCAAGGCCAGTTATTGGGGTGAATGCTGGAAGATCAGAGAAGCAGAACAAGCAACAGTTACCTCACCTCGCCAGTTCCTCAGCTGATCCTGTATCCTCAGACTGGAAGCCTCTGATTCCTCATCCAGAATGAATCTCAGCTGAACAGTTGCTCAAAAGCCTAAAAGCTTAACCAGCTAAATAATTCTAGTTTCTGATCTTTACGCCTTATGTATCTTTCTGCTTTCTGCCATCACTCCCTGGGATTAAAGGCTCATTTCTTGGGATTAAAGGCATTTGTCACCATGCCTGGCTGTTTCCAATGTCACAGAGATCCAGAGGGATTTCTGCCTCGGAATGCTAGGATTAAAGGCGTGTGTGACCACTGCCTATCCTCTATGTTTAATATTGTGGCGTCCTGTTCTCTGACCCCAGATAAGTTTATTGGCGTGCACCACCACAAGATCTAATTTATCTAAACATGACTAAGGAAAGCTATAATTATAACTCTCTCAACTGCATCAAAGATCCCAGAAGGATATAATATTACTTAAGTAAACAGGAAGTGCATTGTAAGCAGCTTCCAAAAATCTAGAATGACAGAGACACCTGGCTGCCTGAACAGTCACCTAAAGTTCCTCTGCAATGTTTGGGCACTATCTTCAGCCCATAGGCCTAGAGTTTCTCAGTTGCTTCTCCCTGTGTCCTGCAGAATGTCTGGCAGTCTTCTCTGTGAAGCAGGAACCTGAAGGACCACCTCACCTTGTTTTGGCAAAATTTAGTGGTAATTTTTTCCATGGGTCCTGCATATCTAGTTGATCCAACATTTTGTCAAGCAGTCCAGGCAACAACAGCTTCTTACCCAAATGGCTAATTTTTGCCATAAGGAAAGCAAACTCCATATGGAGTTTTTTTCGACATCCATCATTTTTCTTGAAGTAAGTTAGTGCTGCCAGGAGCAGATGTGTCTCATTGTCCAGAAAATTTAAGTTTTAAAAACATTTTAAATGCCATATTCTGTTGGTCTTTGAAGTGTTTGAAGATTACCTAATTGAAATACATCTATGAATACCTAGAAAACTTAACTAACATGACTATAAGTATGATTATCATATATGACTAATTATTAATCTATATTTCTTAATTATACATTACAATTTCAAATGAGTTGCATAAACATAATACATTAAACAAGAGTAGAAATATATATATATATATATATATATATAGTATAACAAAATCAACTTTAAATTTGTATTAATAAACTAAAATACATAGCAATGTCTTTTTAAATTATATTTGTGTTTTAATTTCACATATCAGCCATAGGTTCCCCTGTCCTCCCCCCTCCCGCCCCTTCTCCCACCTTCCCCCCAGCCTCTCCCCTCCAATCCCATCAGAAGCGAACTTCTGCCAACCGGGGTTCCCGCATTGCGCTGTAAGTCTGTATTTAAGACCTTCTCCCTCCTTCAATAAACGGCATTCGAAATTCAAAAAAAAAAAGAAGAAGAGGGGATCAAGATCATGATGGGGAAACCCACAGAGACAGCTGACTGGTCCTAGTTGGAGCTCACTGACTCTGGACTGACAGCTCGGGAACCTGCATGGGACTGAACTAGGCCCACTGAATGTGGGTGACAGCTGTGTGGCTTGATCTGTTTGTGGGGTCCCTGGCAGCAGGACCAGGACTTATCCCAGGTGCATGAACTGGCTTATTGGAGCCCATTCCCTGTGGTGGGATACCTTGCTCAGCTTTGATACAATGGGGAGGGGCTAGGCTCTCCTTCAACTTGGTATGCCAGACTTTGTTGTCTACCATGGGAGGCCTTACCCACTCTGAGGAGTGGATGGGGGTAGAGTGTGAGGGAGGTGAGGTGGGAGAAAGGGAGGGAGGGGGAACTGGGGTTGGTATGTAAAATGGAAAAATTTTTAATAAATAAACATATTTAATAATGAGTAAAAAAAGAAAAATGAAAAAAAAAAAGATTTGTGTTACACCAAGGCTGAGCAGGGAGGAGGGGACTGGACCTGCCTCAACTGAATCTACCAGGCTGGGCTGACTCCCCAGGGGAGACTTTGCCTTGGAGGAGGTGGGAATGGGGGGTGGATTGGGGAGTGGAAGGCTGGGGGGTGGAAGGAGGGAGGACAGGGGAATCAGTGGCTGATATGTAAAATTAAATTAATTGTAAAATAAAAATATTTTAAAAAATAAAAAAATAAACTAAAATACATAGCAATGTCTTTTTAAAATTATATTTGTGTTTTAATTTTACACATCAGCCATGGGTTCCCCTGTCCTCCCCCTCCTGCCCCCACCCCTACCTTCCCCCCATCCCCTCCCCCCATTCCCATCTCCTCCAGGGCCAAGACTTCCCTGGGGATTCATTTAAACTTGGTGGATTCAGTACAGGCAGGTCCAGTCCCCTCCTTCCAGGCTGAGCAAAGTGTCCCTGTGTAAGCCCAAGGTTCCAAACAGCCAGCTCATGCACTAAGGACAGGTCCAGGTCCCACTGCCTGGGTGCCTCCCAAACAGTTCAAGCTATTCAATTGTCTCACTTATCCAGAGGGCCTATTCCAGTTGGGGGTTCCACAGCTTTTGGTTCATAATTCATGTGTTTCCATTAGTTTGGCTATTTGTCCCTGTGCTTTTTCCAATCCTGGTCTCAACAATTCACACTCTTACAATCCCTCCTCTTTCTCGATAATTGGACTCCTCCAGGTTTTTTTTTTTTTTTTTTTTTTTTTTTCCAGAGCTGAGGATCGAACCCAGGGCCTTGCACTTGCTAGGCAAGCATTCTACCACTGAGCTAAATCTCTGAATACATAGCAATGTAAAAAACATTTTAAACAAGTTGTTGCTCTTTAAAAGTAGATCCAATAATCTACCCTTTTCATCCTATCATAGCTACACAGTTATCAAAGCAAAGCAAAACCAAACTCCAATATGTAACAGTTTAATTGCCTGATGTCTGAGACTCATGACCTTCTGGGTTCCAAAGGACTCATGTATTGGTGAAATTATTAAGGCTACTCCACATAGTTAAAAGGAGGTTTATTTTGTGGGGGGTAACTTACAAATGAAGGGATAGGTTGTAGGGTCTGGCAAAGGTATGGCGCAGTCCGGCGGTATTCTCTGGAGAACTCTGCTCGCTTGGTCTACCTCCTCGTCCACCGTCCTAGAACCAAGAGAGACCTCTTCTCTCGATCCTGGGTCTTCCACTTCCTCCTCCGCCCCGCCTTGTGGGCGTGACCATTACCGAAGCCTCAGTGGGGGTTGGAACTTCCAGGCCAATGCTGGGATGGCTACCCACTACACTCATATAGTTTCACTTCTCCAGTTCTGCCATCCACATCACACATATCTTGTCTTATAGACTCAGCCAGCTCCCCTCTACATTTGCTGCTGTCCTTGACTGTCATTTCATAGTCCTGCTATCTCCAATATTATGAGGTCTCCATTACAACCTTACTAATAGCTTCTCTGGGCTGTCTTCAGGAACTTTGATCCTGCTGTATGCTGCAAGCTTCAACTTCTCTCCATGACCCCTTTCATCCTGGGGTTTCTACTGCAACTGATGCTTTACTTTCACTAAAATATTCTCTCATTATACCAAGGTTCAGCTGATTCCCATGATCTATTAAAAACAGTACCATGTTTTTACACACCACCCAATTCAGCTGCGAGCATGAGACGCAGCCTTGGCTCCCTCTAGATCACAGTTCTGAGTGCTAACCCTAAGGAAATACTTCCCAAATTGCAGCTCAATGACACTGGTATTTTATTTTGTCTCGTGCAGTAAAGCTATATTTTGTACAAGAAAAGTAACATGAAGTTAATAATGGTGAAGGCAATCTGATGTAGAAAACCATCTATCTAGCAGCCAACTCTGACCTAGCTCAATGGTAGAGAATGTGCCTAGCAAGCGCAAGGCCCTGGGTTCGAGCCTCAGCTCAAAAAAAAAAAAAAAGATGTTTCAAGCTCTTGCAGTCTTTATTTAGACAAACCAATGGAAATAAAATCAGCATCAGGATTTTACCTAGCTTCAGCTCTCATGGCTTATATATTTCACTTTCTTTCTTTCTTTTTTTTTTTGCTGGAGCTGAGGACGGAACCCAGGGCCTTGTGTTTGCTAAGGAAGCGCTCTACCACTGAGCTAAATCCCCAACCCCTATATTTCACTTTCTTAAAGATTCATCTATGCAATAGAAGGCAGATTTTCTTTTTAAATAATAAAATGTAATAAGATAAAAAACACTTAACACATTGGAATTGGAAAAAACAAACAGAAGGAAAAGAGCCCGAAGGAAAGCATAAGAATCAGAGACCAACACACTTGTTCACATAAGAGACCCTAAAAATTACATGGGGAAACTCCTGCAGTTGACAAACACTTTCAGAAAAGTAGCTGAATACAAAATTAACTCACAAAAATCAATAGCTCTCCTATATACAAATGAAAAACAGTCTGAGAAAGAAATCATGGAAACAACATCTTTTGCAATAGCCAAAAATAATGTAAAATTACTCGGGATAACTCTAACCAAGCAAGTGAAAGATTCATATAATAAAAACTTTAAGACATTGAAAGCAGAAATTGAGTAGGATATCAGAAGATGGAAAGATCTCTCATGCTCATCGATTGATAGGATTAACAGGGAAAATGGCCATCCTACCAAACACAATCTACTGATTCAATGTTATCTTATTAAAATTCCAACATGTTTCTTCACAGATCTTGAAAGGGTAGTCTTCAGAGTCATATGGAAACAAACAAACAACACCCAGGATAACTAAAACAATCCTGTGTAATAAAATGACTCCTGGAAGTACCACCATCCCCAATGTGAGGTTGCACTAACAAGTATAGTAAAAACCAGAATGATATTGGAACAAAAATAGACACATTACTTGATGGAATTGAAGACCCAAACATAAATCCACACACCTATGCACACCTGAGTTTTAATAAAGATGCCATAAATACATACTGGAAAAAGGATAGCATCTTCAACAAATGGTGCTGGTCAAATTGCATGATTGCACATAGAATCCAATTGGGTACACACTTTTCACCCTGCATAAAACTTAATTTCAAGCAGATCAAAGACTTCAAGATAAAACCAAATACACTGAACCTGATAGAAGAGAATGTGGGAAATAGCCTTGAACTCATTGGCACTGGAAAAGACTTTCTGAACAGAATACCATGAGCATAGGCACTATAAGATCAAAAATTACTAAATGGACCTTATGAAACTGAAAAGCTTCTTTCTGCATGTTAAAGACACTGCCATTTGGACTAAGCAGAAGCCTTCAGAATGGGAAAATATCTTTATTAACTACACATCTGATAGAGAACTAATATCTAAAATATATAAAGAAATCAAGAAACTAGATGCGGTGGTTTGAAAGAAAATGGCCTCATATATGCTCAAGGTCTCATTTATGCTCAAGATACCACCCAGTTTCTCAGACCACTTCCTGTTGTCTTTGAATCAAGATGTAGGACTCTCAGTTATTTTTCCAGAACCATGTCTGCCTGCATGCCTCCATGTTGCACTATGACAATGGACTAAACCTCTGAAAAATGTCAGCCACCTCAATTAAATGTTTTTCTTTGTAAGGGTTGCCGAAGTCATGGTGTCTCTTCACAGCAATAGAAACCCTAAGACAAAAGTTGGTACCAGTCATAGGCCTGACCATGTTTTTGTTTAGAGGAATTTAGATTTTTGTACTTTGGGTTAGGAAAGTAATGGAATGCTTTAAGCACTGCTTAATGGGCCATACTAGTAGGGGCATAGAAGACAATGGTGCTGAGTATGCTTTGAAATGTGAGGTTTGAGAGGAGAGGAATTTTTAATATGTTGCCTAGAGATCATTCTTGGGATATTTTGGTGAAGAATGTGGCTTCTTTTTATTCTTGTCTGAAGAGTCTGCCTGAGGCTAAATTGGGGGAGATTTGGATTAATTCTGCTGGCAAAGGAAATCTTTGCTAGTATAGCCTAGCATAGACCCTGCTGTATGGTTACTAGTGTTCATGCTTATAAAGATTTATAATAAAAAGGAACAAGCTGAGGAAAGCCAAGAAGTAGAATGGACCTACGTAAGTTCTGTGTTCAAGGAGATAAACAAATTAAGAAATGGAATAAAGGAAGTGGTGACCTCAGGGCAAGATCCCACGCAGCTAAATTTTCAACTTGAAAAGGAATTAAAGAAAAGCTTAGATCAGGGTATGGTGGTGCACACATTTAATCCCGGCCCTTGGAAGACAGAGGTAGGCAGGTCTCTGAATTTGAGGACAGCCTGATCTACTCAGCAAGTTCCAGGACAGCCAAGCTTAGGCAGTGAAGGTAATCATTGAAAGTAGAAAGCTGGTGAAGTTGTAATTGAGCAAGGTACCATGTTCCAGCCCCAGCAAGCAAAAGAACTTAGCAGCTTTGGTCACATGGTTCTGGCTTTAGAGTTAAGAAGAAAGGGGTTATGGAATTTGCCTCCACTACTAAGATAAACTACTGAGACCAGCCATGTGTCAGGGGTGTCCTTGAATGGAGGCCTAGAAAGGTCATTTAATAAACAAGTGAAGGTGAAACCTGGATTGCCTTGGAGACCTCAGAATGTTAGAGATGCCAGAGTCAAGGCATACTTGCCAAGGAAAGTTGCTAACATGGAGTGAAACCAGTCCAAGAGAAAGAAGTATGATATAGTCAACAAAGTTGAAATGAATTGGAGATCTGAAGAGCATTTTGACATTAGACATGGAGATGCAGAGTTTGGAGTTTGCTCAGCTGGTTTTAGGTCTTGCTTTGGTTCAGTATTTCCTTATTATGCTCCCCTCCCTGCATTTTGGAATGGTAATGTATATCCTGTGCCATTATATTTTGGAAGTATGCGATCTGCTTTTTTATTTTGATTTTTACAGGGGATTACATTTAAGGTATTGCATGACTCTCAGAAGGAACTTCAAACTTCAGAGTTTTAAGTAAGTTTGAAACTGTTATAGACTACAGGGACTTTTGAAATTGGACTGAGTGCATTTTTTACCTTATGATGTGGCTACAAGCCTTTGGGGGCCAGGGAGTGGAATGTGGTGGTTTGAAAGAAAATGGCCCCCAAAGGGAATGGCATTATTAGTAGGTATGGCTTTGTTGGAGTAAGTATAACCTTGGAGGAAGTGTGTCACTGTGGAGGCAGGCTTTGAGGTCTCATATATGCTCAAGATACCACTCAGTGTCTCTGACCACTTCTTGTTGCCTGCAAGTCAAGATGCAGGACTTTCAGCTACTTCTCCAGAACAATGTCTGCCTGCATGCCACCATATTGCACCATGATGGTAAAGGACTATACCTCTGAAAAATGTAGCCACCTCAATGAAATGTTTTTCCTTTATAAGATTTGTCATGGTCATGGTGTCTCTTCACAGCAATAGAAACCCTAAAATAATAGATATCAAGAATACAAATAGCCCAATTTTAAAATGTAGTGCAGTTCTAAGCAGAGAATTCTCAAAAGAGGGCACTCAAGTGGTTGAGAAACACTTAAAAGAAATGTTCACCATCCTTAGTCATCAGGGAAATGCAAACCACAACTACTTTGAGATTTTTATCTTATACCCACTAGAATAGCTAAAATGAATAAAACAAGAGACAGCTCATGCTGGCAAGGATGTGGAGTAAGAGGAACACACATCCATTGCTGGTGGGAGTGCAAACTCATATAGCTATTATGGAAATCAGTGTGGTGGCTCCTCAGGAAGGTGAGAATCAATCTACCTCAATGCCCAGCTGTACCACTCTTGGGCATTGCCTTATTTAGGGTTTCTATTGCTGTGAAGAGACACCATCACCACAGCAACTCTTATAAAGGAAAATATTTAATTGGGGACAGCTTATAGGTTCAGAGGTTCAGCCTATTGTCATGGTGGAAAGAATGGTGGCCCACAGACAGACATGGTTCTAGAGAAGGACCCAAGAGTTCTACAGCTGGATTAGTAGGCAGCAGTAAGAGACAGAGAGACACTGGGCCTGGTTGGAGCATTTGAGACCTCAAAGCCAACACCCAGTGACACACTTTACCCAACAAGGTCATACATCCACATAGTGCCACTCCATGGTGACCAAGCATTTAAATCTATGAATCTATACGGGGGCCTTTCCTATTCAAACCACCACAGGAATATACCCAAAGGATGCTTAATCCGACCACAGATATTGGTGTTTTCTTAATCACACCTGGATTTTCAGCCCCAGCTAGCTGATCAGCACCAATTACCACAGTTAAAGCAAAGATTTCACTTCCACAGATTTTATTTTCAAGACAGGGTTTCTCTGTGTAACAGCCCTGGCTGTACTTTAACTCACAGAGATCCACCTGCCTCTGCCTCCCAAGTGCTGGGATTAAAGGCGTGCACCACCATACTAAGCTCACTTCCACAGATTCTTAATCCAAAATATCACATGAATGGACCTGATAGTCTTTGCTTCCCTCTGAAACCCCACAAGCCAGGCCTCCATTAGCTGCCTTTCTTTCTGCATTATTATCCATGCTTCCATAACAGCTCCCGAAGCTCAATGACTTCTAGCTCATTAGTTTGAATAATCCTATGAGCATCTTCCTCATACCAAATTTTACACTCCAGAAGGAAAGTAGGTGTTCTGCACAAGCCACATGTCATAGAAATCACCCCTTTCAATTAGAGATTGGAGGTGGGAACACATTCAGAATCTGAGTTTCAATGCCAGCTAGAAGTTGCAGACTCAAGCCCAATATGTTACCTATTCTATGCACAGTCTACTACTTGGCCCCTTGATAATGTGTCTTTATGACAACATTATTACCAGTAGAACCTCATACAGCATGAGGAGACCAATATGCATCACTGACTTTAGTTATTCCCACCATTGGTTCTATATTTGTCAAGTTAAAACAAATCCCAGTAACTGTGGAGATTGGTCTTAGAAAAATAGGTGCAGTTTTCCTCAAGTTTTGAAATAAGATTTTGAACCTTGTCTAGGCCACCCACATAGGCACTACTCTGAGTAGTAAATTGAAGCTGATTTGAATACCTTGTGTAATGAGCTAGGGTCATGGAACTAAAGGTTTCTGACTTAATCGCTGTGAAGAGACACCATGACTAAAGCAGGTTATTAAAGAAAGCATTTAATTGAGGCCTTGCTTACAGTTTCAGAGGGTTATCATAGTTAGGGTTTCTACTGCTGTGATGAAACATCATAACCAAAAGCAACTTGGTGAGGAAAGGGGTTATTTGACCTATGTTTCCACATTACTGTTTATCATTGAAGGAAATCAGAACAGGAATCTGGAGGAAGGAGCTGAAGCAGAGGCCATGGAGGAATGTTGCTTACTGTCTTGCTCCACAAGGATTGCTCAGCCTGCTTTTCTTTCTTTCTTTCTTTCTTTCTTTCTTTCTTTCTTTCTTTCTTTCTTTCTTTCTTCCTTCCTTCCTTCCTTCCTTCCTTCCTTCCTTCCTTCCTTCCTTTTTTTTTTTTTTTAACTTATAACTGCTTGGCCATTAGCTCAGGCTTATTACTGACTAGCTCTTATACTTAAATTAACCCATAATTCTTATCTATGCTTAGCCACGTGGTTTGGTACTTTTTCTCAGTTCTGCCTTGTCATCTTGCTTTCTCTGTGTCTGGCTGGTGACTCCTGACTCAGCCCTCCTCTTCCCAGAATTCTCCTTGTCTGCTTGCCCCACCTATACTTCCTGCCTGGCTATTGGCCAATCAGCGTTTTATTTATCAACCAATCAGAGCAGCACATATTCACAGCATACAGAACGACATCTCACAGCACTTCCCCTTTTCTGTCTAATCAAAAAGGAAGGTTTTTAACTTTAACTTAGTAAAATTACATATAATAGAACAGTTATCAAGCAAGAATTACAGTTACAATATCTAGTCTATTTGTATTTGGCAAAATTAAGGAAAATATTCTATCTACCCTATATTTGTGAGTCTAAAGTTTCATATCTAATTTCTTTTATCATAAGCAAGGAAAATTATAATTATAACTATGTAGTCTTCAACTACATCAAAGACCTCAGAAGGATGTAATATTACATAAATAAACAGGAAATACATTGTAAGCAACTTCCAAAAATCTAGAATGGCAGAGAGAGCTGGCTGCCTGGACAGTCATCCAAAGTTCCTCTGCAACATTGGGGTATCGATCTTCAGCCCATAGACTTAGTCTCTCAGTCACTTTTTCCTGTGCCCTGTAGTATGTCTGACAGTCTCCTCTGCAAAGCAGCAACCTGAAGGACCATTTCACCTTGTTTTGGCAAATTCAGTGGTCACCTTCTTATGAGTCCTGCATGTCCAGTTTATACAACATACTATCAGCAACCCAGGCAAGAACAGTTTCTTGCCTAAATGGCTATTTTTGCCAAGAAGAAGATAAACTCCATATGGAGTATCTTCAACACCCATTTTTCTCTTTGAAATAAATTGGTGCTGCCAGGAGCAGATGTGTCTCACTGTCCAGAAAGTCTAAGTTTTTAGAACATTTTAAATGCCATATTCTGTAGGTCTCTGAAGTGTTTGAAGATTACCTACTTAATTGAATTGTATCTACATATATCTAGAAAACATAACTAATATAACTATAAGTTTGATTATCATAGATTACTAATTATTAATCTGTATTTCTTAATTATCCATTACAATTTATTATTATTATTATTATTATTATTATTATTATTATTATTATGTGTTTTAATTTTATACATCAGCCATGAGTTCCCCTGTCCTCCCCCCTCCCGCCCCCACCCCCACCTTCCCCCCAGTCCCTCCCCTCCATTCCCATGTCCTCCAGGACCAAAACACCCCTGGGGACTCATTTAAACCTGGTGGATTCAGTACATCAGCCTGCTTTCTTTTAGAATCCAGGACTACCAGCTGAGGGATAGGACCACTCACAATGGGTGGGGCCCTCCCCCATCAATCATTAATTAAGAAAATGCCATACAGGTTTGTCTACAGCCAGATCTTATGAAGGCATTTTCTTTTTTCTTTTTCTTTTTTCCCCTCCTCCTCCTCCTCCTCCTTCTCCTTCTTTTTTTTTTTTTTGAGACAGGGTTTCTCTATGTAGCTTTGTGCCTTTCCTGGAACTCACTCTGTAGCCCAGGCTGGCCTTGAACTCACAGAGATCTGCCGGCCTCTGCCTCCCGAGTGCTGGGATTACGGGTGTGCACCACCACTGCCTGGTTGAAGACATTTTCTTAATTGAGGTTTGCGCCTCTAAAATGACTCTAGCTTGTGCCAAGTTGATACAAAAACTAGCCAGCACAATTGACCTCTTGTCAACTTGAAACACAAACATGTAATTTCTTAAGCGAGCCTCTCCTTTCTTGTTGTCCCTAATATCTCATATTTATAATATACTATAAAACATATTACAAACTTAAAAGTCCCACATTCTTTAAAAAAATTAAATGCTTTAAAAGTTCAATCTCTTTATAAATCCAAAGTCTCTAAAAAACTACAAATTCTCTTCCAAATTTTCAAATCTCTCAACGTTGCTCTCCTGCAAAATAATAAAAAAAATAAGTTAAATACTTTCTTATTTCAAGAAGAAAGAACCAAGTCACAATCACAATAAAACTAAATTCAAAGCAAAACCAAACTCCAACTGTGTAAATAACTCAATGTTCAATGTTTGGGATTCACTCAAGATTTCCTAGGATCCTCCAAAGGGCTTGGGTCACTTCTCTGGTTCTGTCCTCTGCAGCACACACAGTATGTCTTCTAGGCTCTGGCTGGCTCTACTCCACCTCTGCTACTGTTCTTGGTGGTCATCCCATGGTACTGGCATCTCCAAAATGCTGGGGTGTCTTGCAGGTGGGCTGTACTTCCACCAATTTCCTCCTCCCAGGCTGTCTTCAGAAACCCCAGCCCTGCCACACAGTGCCAATCCTTAGTTGCTTTCCATGACCCTTTTATGACTTCAAAACAGTACCATCTGGGTGACTTTTACCTTATCAAGTTTGGCTGAGAGCACAAGGTACAACCATGGCCACCTCTGGAACACAGCTTCTGTGTACTGACCCTCAGGGAACACTTCCCATAAGACTTCTTAATCACAGCTCAGTCTTCAGCCCCAGCCAACCAGCATCCATTGTCCAGCAAAGCCCACCTCCAGTGACACACCTCCTCCAACAAGGCCATACCTCCTAATCCTTCCTAAACAACCTATCAACTGGGAATCAAACATTTAAACATATGACTGTATGGGGGCCATTCTCTTTCAACCTGCCACAGCTCCTAAATAAGAAATTGAACTCTAGAGGATATATACACATAGAACCACTTTGAAATAGTTTAAGAAGGACACATGCAGAGGCTGGACAGATGATTCAATCAGTAAAGTACAAGCCTGAGGACCTGAGTTTGGATCCCCAGCAATGTGTGGGCATGGAAGCATAGGTTTATAATCCTAGTGCTATGGGCTGGGTGGGGTAGAGATAGGGTGGGTCCCTGGAGCTCTTTAGTCAGTCAGTGAACACCAAGGTCAACGAGAGACCTTGTCTTAAAATACAAGACAGAAAGTAATAAATACCTGAGGTGGACTCCTGGCCTACACACACACACACACACACACACACACACACACACACACACACATCCATTAGGTCATAAGGCTGTAAAGGTTCCTACTATGGTCTCATACTATGGAAACACTTCAAGTTTCTCAGCTGTGTATTGGTTTGGAAAAAAGTTCCTAAAGCTGCTGGTTCCAATCAGTTTTGCTCAGAATGATATCAAATAAACTTTCTCAAGTGTGTGCATCTGAAAGTGTCCCTCAGCTGTCTCATTATCAGCACTTGCTTGTGTGAAGGTAGAGTCAGCAGTCTTTTGGACACAGGGTGTTTGAAAAGAAACACTGACAGTTTGGAAGAAGCAGACAAAGCTTCCAATAACACAAAGACAAAGATCACTGTGAGACCCAGGGCAGCTTGGCTACACTGCTGCCATGACAGGCTCAATAGAAACCAGTCAGAGAAGAGGCCTAAGTTTCAGTTTACTGTAAGGCAACACCCTGTTCCAGAAAAAGCCATAAACTGGCACCATCCTGGAATGGGGACCAATTAGCATTCCAATTCCAATACCTAACATTCCAACCTAAGGGAAAAGTACCTGACATTACAAACATTTCGGACCATTATAGATAATATCGCCAGATCTCCCTTGGCCCAAGCACATACCTATCCCCTTTTGCCAAGATACTCCTAGATGAATGTCAGCCAGTCAGGGTCCTGAACTCTGGAAATTCCCTCACTCCAACCTCTGCTGTGATAAAACCCTACCCTGACCTGGCTTGGGGCTCTCTGCTCTTACTGCTACATTGGACAGATGGAGAGCCCAAGCTTGAGCTTGAGTAAAGGCTCTTTGCTTTTACATACAGATTCAGTTTCTGTGGTGATCTTTCAGGAGATCCCATGATCTGTGCATAACAATCACTAATGCTCTAGTCCATGTCTTTAACTCCCCAAGTTGCAGATGTGTTTAAATAAATCAATGTGTCAAATCTTATCCACTGGATTAAAAATATCCCCCACAAGCTCATGGTTTGAACAATTTGGGGGTCTCGATGTCCTTCACAGCCAGCAGAAAGATGATCCCAGGGAGGCTATAAGGAAATTTGGCTCAATACAATTCAGTAGCTGGTGTTGATTCAAACTTCTAGAGTCTGACTCTGAGTAGTTTATTTTAGGCATGTTTAAGCCCAGTACAATTTGGTGAAAACTTATTCTGGTGATAATTAACTTAATCCTTCATTTATAACAAAAGCATACATAAATCTCTGTGAGGAACAAAGTACGCTAAATACAGGTCAGATGTGACTATATTGAAACTCTTTATAAAGTCCATAAAGATAGAAACTATAAGATGCCTGAGAAAAAGAAATTTATGACAAGGGTCTGAGGAAGGATCTGGTACTGGAAAAGTCTCTAGTCCCACAGGTAGAGCAAAGGTCACTGGGTTATTAAACACATCTCTTCCTTCCTCTTCTGGAAAGATAACAGGATATTCATTCCTTCCCTGGAAGGAACAACCAATCCTAAGTTTAACTAAATTCCAGGTTCCCCTAGTGCTTATCTGTGAGCAGAAAGACCTCCATGCCACCTACAGAATTCCCAGCTATTCTGGGAGGCTGCGAGTCCTTTAAGATGTATGATTTATAAAAGCAGGTCAATAAGAGCTGCTCTTTGGAGGTTGTACCATGGCTCCTGGTCCTGGCTTATTTTTGCTTCCTGGTCCATTGCCATGTGAAGAGGCTCTGCCACACACCCCATTGGCATGTATCACACAGCTATACTACGTCTTCTCGGCTAGCACCCTCTGAAACCGTAAGCCAAGATATATCTTCACTCCTGTAATTTCTCTCTCTCAGTTATTATGGTAAAAATCTGAAAAAAACAGTAATGAATTTACCTTTATAGTTTCCCCATAATATACAGTAGTAATCACACTTTAATCTCAGAGATTTTGTTTGGAAAGATTGTGTACAGGAGAGATAAAACTGTTTTCAAAGAAAAGCAGTATATGACCTAGCAAGAAAGAAATACATTGAGTCATGATAACACCCAGAATTACCTAAGTGGTTTTGTGTAATCTCTGCTGTGGTTTAGATGTGAAATTAGATGTTGAAAGGTTCATATGTTAGTTTATTTTCCAGGGGATAGGATGTGAGAAGAGACTGAACTATGAGAACTCTGACTCAATCAGTGTATTTATCCATGGATGGATTCATGGTTTGCATGGCATTATCAGAAGGTGGTGAAAAACTAAACAGCAAGGGCCTAGTGAAAAGTAATGGGTCACTGCAGCTGTGACCTAGAAGCCTGTACCTTATTTTTCTTCTTTCTAACTACTATGAAGGGACAGTTTGTGTTATGCCACACCCTCCTGCAGCCATGATGCTATCTATGCCTTACTCTAGGCCCATATGGACAATGCTAACCAGATTCAGACTGAAACTTCAAAAACAAATTATTCCTCCTTTTTTTTTTTTCAGAGCTGTGGACTGAACCCAGGGCCCAAGCGCTCTACCACTGAGCTAAATCCCCAATCCTTTTCCTCCTTTTAATATGTTTTAGTTTCAGATATCTTGCCACGGCAACAGAAACATGACTAGCAGACACTTGACACCAGGAGAGGGATGTTGCCGGTACTGTATTTGAGAGGTTCAGAAGTCTTTGTGTTGTGCCCAGATCACAACCCCCAGAAAGACCACCAAAGACGAGCATGCCGGAATGCAAAAGCAAGATCTAATTTGGGATATCCCAAAGCAATACAAGCCTAGGCAGGGACTTCGTCCAATACATCCAGTGCAGTGGAAGCTGGAGGAAGTGCCCACCACAGTTTTTAAAGGAAAAAACCACAAGGTTGCATCATTTAGGGGTGCTAGTATGTGTAGTGGATAGCCATCCCAGCATTGGCCTGGAAGTTCCGGGACTCTGGACGCTGGAGGTAGACCGAGCAGAGTTCTCCAGAGAACACGGCCGGACTGCACTATACCCTTGCCAGACCCTGTAACCTACCCCCTCATTTGTAAGTACCCCACAAAATAAACCTCCCTTTTAACTACGTGGAGCAGCCTTAATAATTTCACCAATAAGTATGGGTACAATTCTGATTGGCTCGCTTCTAGGGGCTCTCTAAAAATCATGGCTTAATCTTACTTCTAAGGGAGTGGTTGCCCACCACCATTTCTCATTGGCTGCCCTCAGGTGGTGACATTTCTATTGGTCAGTTACCTAGGGAACCAGGGATAGGACATTCCATAGTCCAGTAGTCATTACCTCGTGACTACCTTGTGACTCTATACTTTTACACTTCCTGGTTTCTGGAATCTGGACTGACTGATTTCAGTAACTCATGGCCTATTCTAGTAACTCATGGCCTGTACCTAAAAAGAGAAATCTTAGGTCTTAGTTTTAGGGTGAAAGCATTTTGGTCTTATTTCTAAGATGGCTCATTTTGGTCTCACATTTGGAACTATGTTTTCAGCAGGAATTTGAAAAATTGGGAGAAGCAGGCTAGGAAAAAATACCTAGACTTAATGGGTGATGCTCAGATCTTAGATGGAAATGAGTTATCTACCGGGAAATAGACTAGAGGTCATTTATGTTGTGTTCTGACAAAAAAAAAATACTCTACACTTTCTCTATGCCCTGAGACTAGGTTTAAACTGATGGACTAATTAATCTGGCAGAGGATATTTCAGCATTAAGGTTGTCACCTAGGTATTGCTGGGTGCTTTTAGCCAGATTGATAGTGAGAATCAGGAGTTTACCATACCAGGAAAGTGAAACATCTCTTAAGGACAGTTGCAGGAAGGAAGAAGAACCATCCCAGGAGAGAAGCCATGCAATCAGCAGCCATCAAAACTAAAAAGAGGGGTTACTCGGGTTGGGGATTTAGCTCAGTGGTAGAGCGCTTGCCTAGCAAGCACAAGGCCCTGGGTTCAATCCTCAGCTCAAAAAAAAAAAAAAAAAAGAGGGGTTACTCAAACCCATTGGAATTTGTGGTAGTTTGAATAATAATGGCCCCCACAGGCTCATATATTTGAATGCTTAGTCATCAGGGTGTGGCAGTACTTAGAAGGATTAGGAGGTGTGGCCTTGTTGTGGGAGGTGTGACCTTGTTGAAGGAATGTCACTGGGGGTAGTGGGCTTCAAGGTTTCAGAAGCCTAAGCCAGGCTCAGTGGCTCTCTCCTCCTACGGCTTGTGTGCTTAACATTTGTGGGAGCCCACAGCTGACTCAGTTTCCCCAGTTTGAATCTGAAGTATATTTTGAGTCAACTGAGTTTAGGCTTGCTTGTTCCAGGGCTGTGAAAAAGTCCTGATTAGCACATAGAGTCTCCTTGAAGGGCTGTGAGAAAGTCCTGAGTAGCCCATGGGACAGAATACACTATCTAGCTATACGCAGGCTGCCAGTGGCAGCTGGAGGTACATGGAGATAGAAAATGAAACTGTCTGCTCCTAGACCCAAGGAAAGGATAGATAGTGGTTGAATGTCTGTGCTGTGCATTGTTCTACCTCTGTCCCTCCATACTGTATATATGTTGGCTGTGAAATAAATTTAGGCCCTGCTTGGCACTGACTGGCAGTCCTCTTGACTCTGTTCTGTCTTCTTCTTCTTCATTGTCTCTACAATCTGCATGCCTTCACCAACATATCCAGTTGACTCATCAGCAGGCTCCAACAGGTGGTGCCTGGCTGTGGGGGCTGGGCACGGAGGATTCTGTGACGGACACCACAGGAGAAAAAGGAGTACACTCAAAAAATGTGGAAGCCATGGTTAAGTACAACTCAAGAGTAAAAATGATCAGTGTAAATAAAAAAGACTCGCAGTAAAAAATTTGAGACTAAGTGTAAAAAAAAAAAAGTAAGTGTGGGCCAAGGAAATAGAAAACAGCTGTTTGTACATTTACGTAAAGATATATTTTTTTTAAGATTTATTTATTTATTATGTATACAGTGTTCTGTCTGCACATGTCCTTTCAGGCCAGAAGAGGGCACCATATCTCATTACAGGTGGTTGTGAGCCACCATGTGGTTGCTGGGAATTGAACTCAGGACCTTTGGAAGAACCAGCAGTGCTCTTAACCTCTGAGCCATCTCTCCAGCCCCCAATGTAAAGATATTTTAAAGGCTAGAGGTACCAAAGTAGAACTTTAGAATTTGTAGAAAAGATTTGTCCTTGGTTTCTTGAGCAGGGTACCTTGGATGTAGATATTTGAGGGTGTATTGGAGTTAAGATATAGCAGTATTATGACAGGCATGCTCAGAAAAATTCCAATAAATATATTTTTTTTGTTTTGTTTTTTGTTTATTCAGAGATGAGGACCAAACCCAGGGCCTTGCACTTGCTAGGCAAGCACTCTACCACTGAACTAACTAACCCCCCCCCCCCCCCCCCCATATCTTTAGTCTCTGGACACTTATTAGGAACAGCTTAGACTTCCATCTTGAAAGGCAGAAAGTGTTTCTTGAAGTAAGTAAAACTGAAACTAAACCTTCTGCTCTGCCAGAGGGAGCATTTTATGCAGATGCTTTTACAAAGTTATCTAATGATGATGACCAGTTAGATTTTGGCAGAGAGGCAGAATTAGAGGGAGAGGTTGCTAAGTATTATAATGAAGATTCTCCCCTACCTCAAGCTTCTCCCCCTCTTCCACTTCTGACTATGAATGGTTCCTCTGGAAAGATTAAATGGGCCACTACCACAAACTGTTAGCCAGGTGTCTCACTTTCAGATCTGTTCATTGCCTGACGGTAAATGTAAAAGTGAGTGCTCTTTGTCCTGGTCTGTGTTCTCACTGTCGTTACTGTTCTGTTCCATGTGTTTAAGGGGACTGCGTCCCCTTGACTGGACTGGGATAAGCAGGCAGCTCCTGCTTGTGTATTGCAAGAGAAGCCTTCTGTTAGATGGGGACTCCCTAACCGCGAGTGAAGCACTCATCTCAGTGCCGATGTTCCGTACTTGGTTGTCTGTGTAAGTGGCACTTGTTTCTGTCTACTAACCTCCCTCATTTTCCTGGAAGAGAAGAGAGAGAGGCATGGCAAGGACTGCCTCCCTCTGTAGCTCTCTTGCTATCAGGCCCATGGCACAGGAGGAGCTGGTCTGGCCAGCAGGAGAGGCCTGCAGCCAGCCAGCAGCTCTCACAGAGGTTGAGGGTGCATGTTCTTGGAGCAGGAAGGGCAGAGATGGGAGCGATGGGTGAAATAGAAGGAGGTTTACCGCCTACAAGTGACAAGCTGAGCAAATGCTGAAAAGAGAATCTGGGGTTAATTGTTAATTACTATAGTCAGAGGAGTTAACAAAAACTGTTTTTTTTCAGGAACACTGGCAGCCAAGGACACACTCTGTGCCCACTGTCCCTCTCCTTTCCTCCCTAAGCCAAGTTCTTCTTCACTGCAATAAATAACTTCAAGGTCTCTTCTTGCCAGCAGATTCCCAACTTAACACTTCTCTGTCCTGATACTTCTTGAAAACAAAAATGTGGAATTACCAGCCTGCATACTTTGAAAAACTTTGGCTTTTAGAATAAAAGTCAAAGATACATTATGTTTGGGAAAAATTATGCGTTTGCTTGCACAGGAAAAGAAAAATACATGGACTTTGGTTTCACATTGATACAGGTTTTTATATATCAATGCAAATATGTTTTTGTTATGATATATGCACATATCTATATGTTTCTATTCTTGTTTGAAATGTTATACCTATATAATGTTCTATATTATAACTGCTGTGAAGAAAACAAAAGAAAAAGGACTTTGACAGAAATTTGCATGTCTGAAAAGCAAGAGAAGGCAAAAGACTGAAATAATGAAAGGAAAGGGAAAAAGGGAATGTGTCTATGCCTGACTGATCCAGAACAAACATAGCGAAAGGTCTGACCTGAAGGTACATGGGAAGTTATAAAAGGCCAGAGGGGATGTGAACTCTGCTGAATTTGGAGGGATATATTGTAAGACACATTGGTGATTTAACTATATTGGTTTAATTCTGGTTGGTTTTCTTCATTTTAAGAAATAGTTGGGGCTGGAGAGATGGCTCAGGCGCCGGCCCGGCCGAGCACGCGAGCGGGCGGGCGGGCGGGGGGGGGGGGGGGGGGAGAGGGCCACGGGATGGCACCCCCCCCCACCGCCCCCCGCGAGAGGAAGAAGAGCGAGCGAGAAGGTACCGTGTACTCGGACAAACCCTTGTGTCGAGGGCTGACTTTCAATAGATCGCAGCGAGGGAGCTGCTCTGCTACGTACGAAACCCCGAGGTTGAGAGTACCGACTGCTCTTTCCAGAGGTCCTGAGTTCAATTCTCAGCACCCACATGGCTCACAACTATCTGTAATAAGATCTGGCACCCTCTTCTGTGTACATAATAAATAAATAAATATTAAAAAAAGAAATAGTTGATGATTCTGCCTTGTAATATTTAGGACATGTGTTATACCCTAAAGAATTAAAGCCTCAGAAATTAGAAATAAGAAAAGATGGGTTAAAAACATTGAAGGATTTTCAAAAGTTATTAGAAGATATTCAATGGTTATGATCTTATTTAAAAATATCTACTGGTGATTTAGAACCTTTGAGTGATATCTGAAAAGAGATAGTGATCCCAATTCACTATGACAGTTAACTGAAGAAGGAAGGCAGGTTCTTTCACAGGTTGAGAACGCTATTTAATATCAACAAGTACATTATATTGATTATGATCAACCTTGGCAAGCATATATCCTGCCCACTAGATTTACTCCTATAGCAGTATTATGGCAAAATGGTCCTCTTTTATGGTTATATCTTCCTGCTTTGCCAGCTAAAGTATTATGTTTATATTATGAAGCTGTAGCATGTCTAGTGCAAAAGAGTCAAGTTGAATCTAGAAGGTATTTTGACAAAGAGCTTGAGATTATTGCTGTGCCATTTACTTGACAACAAATTGATTGGCTATTTAAAAATAATGATTCTTGCACAATTGCTTTTGCTCAGATGCATTCTTTTATTTTTCCTAAAGTAGTAACAAACTCCAGTGAAAGATGCTGCTTTAGTTTTTACTGATGGTTCATCTAATAGGAAAGCAGCTTATGTGATTAATGGTAAAGGATATGTATGTAGTTCAAACTATTCCTGCCTCAGCTCAGGTGGTCGAGTTGAGAGTTGTTGCAATGGTCTTTCAAGTATTTAAAGATAATTCACTTAATTAATTTTTTTCATTTCTTGAGACAGGGTTTCTCTGTGTAGCTTTGGAGCCTTTCCTGGAACTCACTCTGTAGCCCAGGCTGGCCTCGAACTCCCAGAGAGCCACCTGCCTCTGCCTCCTGAGTGCTGGGATTAAAGGTGTGTGCCACCACCACCTGGCTTCATTTAATTTATATACAGAGTTCTTATATTTATAGAACTCTTCAAGTTATAGAAACTGTTTCTTATATTAAAACTACTAATGAGCAAATAAACATGTTATTTCAACAAATTCAGGATGCCATTCATTTAAGAACATTACCACATTTTGTGGGACATATTAGAGCACATTCAAATCTTCCTGGTCCATTGGCTGAAGGTAATGCTTTAGCTGATAAATTTACCCATTTGATTGCTTTATTTTAAGTTGAGCTTGCTCAGTGATCACATGCTTTGCATCATCAAAATAGTAAAAGCTTAAGAAAAGAATTTGATTTAACAAGAGAAACTGCTCATCAAATTGTTAAAAAATGTTCTATGTGTCCACAATATCTGCCTGTACCTCATTTTGGGGTAAATCCTCCAGGTCTTCTTCCTAATGATTTGTGGCAAATGGATGTTACTCATATTACAGAATTTGAAAAATTGAAATATGTGCATGCAACAATTGATACTTATTCAAGGTTTTTAATGGCTACTGCTCAAACTGGTGAAGCTACCAAGCATGTAATTGCTCATTGCCTGAAATGTTTCTCCTATATGGGGATACAAAAAGTTATTAAAACTGGTAATGGATCCGAATATGTTAGTAAAACCTTTTATCAATTTTGTCCTCAGTGGCAAATTGAGCATAAAACAGGTATTCCTTATAATCCTTATATAATATAATCATTGAAAGAGCTCACTGGAGCCTCAAAATACATCTTCAAAAATTAAAAGAGAGGGAATTATACACTCAGTCATCACATAATATATTGAATCATGCCTTATTTGTTTTAAATTTTTTAAATGTGGACACTGCTGGAAAATCTGCAGCTGATCGATTTTGGCATGAGGGCACCACCTTAAAATTTGCTCAAGTCAAAAGGAAAGATTGATGTACTGGTTTATGGATGCTCTGATCCTGTTTTACTATGGGGAGGAGGGCATGTTTATGTTATTTTCATTGGTTGCCTAAATGTTGGTGTGGTGCATGAAACAGAGAGATGCTAGTCCTGATGTTGCTCATGACCATCCAGAGATGCCAGAGTGAGAACTATTGGGCCTCTATTCCTGATACACAAATTTTACATCCTGCAACTTGGGAAGGAAAAGAAATTATGATTGTAGTTAATGATACCAGGCTTTTAGATCAACCTATCACCCAAGAGTTCCAGATTGCTCGTAATTTTTCTTATATTGGATATGGTAAAGGGATTCCTGTATGTTTTGCAAAAAATATTACTTTGAAGGGATGTCTTGGAATATTTCCAAAGTGAGTATTGGGACATGATAAACAATGTACACATTATACAAAGTTATTGCTTCCTCAAAGTGATTGGATAAATAATATTTCACCACCTCAGTGATTTTCTCCATACACAAAAGAAATGTGAGAGTCTAACAAAACTTTGCTATGGAGACGATGTACTGGCATTGTTTCTTTAAAGTATAACATCACAGGGACACAGCAGTATATTTCTTGATTGGTCTGGAAATCAGGATGATTATGGTGATTCTTATCCTGTGTCTACAGCAGAATCTTGGTACCAAGGACTGTAATCTGGATTTAGTATTCCAGTTCTGGATCTCCACAAACTTATGTTTGGAAATTTGCTGGCCCTATGGGAAACCTGTTTGTCTCTTGAAACCTGTTTGTCCTTTGAAAGGCATTGTTTTAGCTTGTGTTAAAGTTCCCCTTTGTTCTTTTTGTTGGTGAAGCAAATATTTTTATGAATAGTTCTATGTTTAATGTATTATGCCTAAATTGTATTTTGACTAATTGTATTTCTCAAATGGATAATCATACTAGTTTAATAGTGTTAAAACAAACTTCTTTTGTAATATTACCAGCATGTATGAGTGATTCATGGTTTGATGATAAAAGTTTACAAGTGATTGAAGAAATCAAGAAAGCTTTAAGTAGACAGAAGCCTGTTGCTGGATTAGTTATAGCAGAAATTACAGATTTTTTTTCTTTTTACTATGCTTGCTACTACTACTGTTGCTTCAGTGGCTTTGTTGCAATCCGTTCAGACAGCAGGGTTTGTTAACCAATTTTCTATAAATGTTTCTATGACATTAGAGACTTAAGAAGATATAGATGTGAACATAGGACATAAATTAAATGCTATGTATGAGGTGGGACAATTTCTGAGAGATGAGCTCCAAAGACTGAAAACTAGAGTACATTTGAAATGTCATGTTAATTATGAATGGATTTGTGTTACATCTTCTGTGTATAATGAAAGTGCTATTGGATGGGAAAGAGTTAAGGCACATCTTAAAGAAATTTGGCATGATTCTAATGAATCCTTAGATTTGGCTAAATAACATCAAGAGATTATAGAAATGAAACAAGCTAAATTGGATTTTGATGCAGTTAAAACAGCTGAAGATATTTTAGAACAACTCAAAGAGGCTGTTCCATCATGGTCATTATTTACTTCATTCTTAAGTAGTGTTGTAGCTATTGGAGCATGTGTCTTAGTAGGCATAATCTGTTTGCTTATGATTTTCAAGATGATTATGAACTTGTTAAAGAGATTGGGCTCAGAATTTCACAGAGTAAAACTCTGCACATTCCCCTGATTTATGATACCAGAGGCTTGTAGCCAAAGATGGGCAAGGTTTCTTTGCCTCCTTTCAACCTAGGACAGGACATGAATGATAGAATTCATGCTCCCATGATGAGTAAGACTGGAGTGTGGTAAGAAACCACCTAAGACAGGCACAGTCATCTGAGAGACTCAGTGGAGTCTTAAATAAATAAAAAAGGAGGAATTATGGGAACCCACAACTGACTCAGTTTCCCAGTTTGAATCTGAAGTATATTCTGAGTCGATAGAGTTCAAGCTTGCTTGTTCCAGGGCTGTGAAAAAGTCCTGATTAACCCACAGAGTCTCTTTGAAGGGCTTTGAGAAAGTCTCATTATCCCATGGGAAAGAATATACTATCTAGCTGTATGCAGGCTGCTGATACCAGCTAGAGGCTCATCAAGATAGAAAATGAAACGGCCTGCTTCTTGACTCAAGGACAAGATACATAGTGGTTGAATGCCTGTGCTGTGCATTGTTCTACTTCTGTCCTTCAAGACTGTATATAAGTTGACTGTGAAATAAACTCAGACACTGCTCGGCATTGACTGGTAGTCCTCTTGACTCTGTTCTGTCTTCTTCATTGTCTCTACAATCTGCATGCCTCCACCCAGATACCCAGTTGACTTATTGTCAGGCTCCAAAAACCATTTCAGGTTCTCCTAGTGCTTATCTGTGAACACAAAGACCTCCATGCCTCCTACAGAACACCTGTTCCCCAGCTGTTTAGGGAATCTGTGAGCACTTTAATGTGTGTGACTTACTAGGTAGGTCAATAGGATCCAGATGCAGATCTGGGTGTAGAACTCTCAACTACTTCTTCAGCATCATGTCTGCCTGCATGCCACCATACTCCCTAATATTTTGAGAATGGACTCTGAAATTGTAAGTAAGCTTCCATTAAATGCTTTCCTTTATACCAGTTGCCATGGCCATGGTGCCTATTCATATCATATCTGGCTAAGACAGAAGTTGTTACCAGGGAGTGGTATATTGCTGTGATAGGCCTGACTATGCTTCTTGTTGGCAGAATGCAGACTTTGGGACTTTGGATTAGGAAAGCAGTTAAACACTTTAAGTGGGCTTAATGGGCCATATTAGTAGGAGCATGGAAGACAGCCATGCTGAGAGCCATGTAGATTATGATGGTCTGATTCAGGAAGTTTTAGAGAAGAATATTATTAAGTGGCCTAGAGACTGTCCTTGTGATTTTTTTTGGTGAAGAATCTGGCTGCTTTTTGCCTTTGCCCAAAAAAATCTGCTTGAGGTGAAATTGAGTAGTTTTGGGTTAATGGTGTTGAAAGAAAAGATTTCTAGACGGCCTAATACTGACTCTGTCCTGTGGTTATTAGTGGTCACTACTCTGTAGGTTTATAATAAAACAAACAAACAAACAAACAAAACCAAGATGAGCAAAGAAAAATACAAAATGTATAGTTTTAGGAGAAAAGGAACACAAGGAAGTGTAATGGAACTTAGTCCAGTGCTCAAGGAGATAAAAAAGTTTAAAGAAAAGCTTGAGTCTAAGTGAAATAAAGGGAGTGGTCGGCCTCAGGGCAAGACCCTACTGTTAAGCCTCCAACTTGTGAAAAGGAATTAAAGGAAAGATTGAGCCTTTTTTTATTGTATGAGAAAAGAGTATTTTCAATAATAGGAAAAAATGAAAAATGAGTTACTGTGGTCACGGTATCTCTTCATAGCAATAAAACACTGACTAAGACAGAGTTCATATCATACCATGACATGCTATGGATGTCATACACAGAGATATAGAACTTCATGTTTACTCTGCTGGATTTCAGTCTTGCTTTCATCCAATTCTGTGGTTTTAATGAGAATGGTCCCCATAGGCTCATATATTTAAATGCTTGGTCCCCACTTAGTGAAACTGTTTGGGAAGGAGTAGGAGGCATGGCTTTATCAGAGTAGGTGTAGTCTTATTGGAGGAGGCATGCCACTGAAGGTGAGCTTTGAGGTTTCAATAGCCAATGCTGGGCCTAGTGTCTGTTTCTCTCTGCTTACTGGCTGCAGATCAGTATGTAAAGCTCTCAGCTACTGCTCCAGCCAGCACCATGCCTACTTGCTTCCCAACATGATGATCATTGATTGACCCTCTGAAACTGTAAGGAAGGCCCTAGTATAAGGGTTCTTTCTAGAAGTTGCCTTAGTCATGGTGTTTCTTCACAGCAATCAAACAGTAACAAAGACAAATTACTTTTGGCCATTTTTCCATTTCTTCCTCAACATTATGTGCCCAAACCCATAATTTTCTTTTTGTTTCTACAGATGTTGTGGCTTGAATTATGAAATGTCTCCACAAATAGGTTCACTTGTTTGAACTCGTTCTCAGCTGGCAGCACTGTTTGGGAAGATTGTGAATTCTTCAGGAGGTGGAGGCTTGTTGGAGGAAGTGAGTCATCAGGAGCGGGCCCTGACATATTATAGCTCAGCTCTATTACACTATTCATGTTCTGGTTCATGTAGGTGGGTGCAATGTGATCAGCCAGCCTCTGCTCCTGCCATGATGATGTCTTTTCTGCTTGTTGCCATGACTTCCCTGACACAGCAGATTGTATCATTCTGGAATTGTGTGATGATTTGAGTGAGATATCCTCCATAATCTTAGGCATTTGGATATTTGGTATCCCATTGGTAGCACTGTTTGTGTAGGATTAGGGAATTATGAGGCATGCCCTTATGGGAAGTAGTATGTCTGTCACTGGGGGTGTTTTTTAAAAATTATCTATCTGTCTATCTATCTATCTATCTATCTATCTATCTATCTATCAATCTATCTATCTATCTATTGACTTTGCATGTACATCTGCACACCAGAAGATGGCATAAACCAGCTGTGAGCTGCCATGTGGGTGCTAGCAATTGAACTCAGGACTATCTGAAGGGCAGTGAGTGCTCTTAACAACTGAACCATCTCTCTAGCCCCTGGAGGTGGGTTTTGAAAGTTTAAAGGCTAGCACAATTTCATGTTCTTTCTTTCTTTCTATTGCCTGCTTACAGTTAGAGAACTTAGCTCTATGCTGTTCTTGTTGCCATGTCTCCTACGTGTTGCCATACCTTCCCTCTTCCATCACGAACTCTTATCCCCTGGACCTGTAAGGCCAAAATAACCTATAAATTATCTTGGTTATGATGTTTAATAGGAACATGACTAATGAAAACTATAAGCCCAAATGAGCCTTTTGTCCCATAAGTTGCGTTGGTCAGGGCTTTGCATCACAACAAGAGGAAAAGAAACTAAGATAGGTGTGCAAGAAGTTAGCTTTGGTAGATGAGACTCAGAACTTGGAGCTTCTGAGACTTCAGGGACTCTTGGAGATGGACTGAATGCATTGTGTTATTATGAGGTGAGATGAGCCTCTTTGGAGTCAGGGATGGGGTGTTACTGGGCTATAAAAAATACCCTGCTACTATCTATCTATCTATCTATCTATCTATCTATCTATCTATCTATCTATCATCTATTTTATGTGTATGGGTGTTTTTTTCTGTACAACACCTGTATGTCTGATGCCCACAGAGGTGAAGAGGGTGGTTGGATCCCCTGGAACTGGAGTTATAAATGATTGTGAGCTGCCATATGTGTGCTGGGAATTGAACCTGGATCCTTTGGAAGAGCAGTCAGCACTCTTTTTTTGGGCAGGGCTTGAGACAGGATTTCTCTGTGTAACAGCCCTGACTGTCCTGGAACTTGCCTTGTAGACCAGGCTGGCCTTCAACTCACAGAGATCAGCCTGCACCTGCCTCCCAAGTGCTGGGATTACCAACATGTGCCACCACCACCTGGCAGTTTCCTCCTCCTCCTCCTCCTCTTCTTGTCTTTAACTAAATTTATTTAAATTTATTTGTTATTTTACATCTTGACTGCAGTTTCCTTTCCCTTCTCTCCTCCCCTCCCCTCACCCAACCTCCCCTCTGCCTCTCCCCTACAATCCGACCCTCTGTTTCTGTTATGAAAGGGACGGGCCTCCACTGGGTACCAACAAAGCATGGAATATCAAGCTGTGGTAGGACTAAGCTCCTCCCTTGTATTTAGGCTGGGTATGAGGAATAGGTTTCTAAGAGCCATGCAAAGCTTTAGGGACAGTCCCTGCTCCCACTGCTAGAAGTCCCACAAATAGGCCCAGCCTCACAATTGTCTCACATATATAGTGGGCCTGGGTAGGTCCTGTGCAGTCTCTTGGCTGTTAGTCCAGACTTTGAGCTCCTATGAGCCCAGGTTAATTGTTTCTATGGTTCCCTTGTGATGCCCTTGACCCACCTGGCTCATTTAATCCTTCCTTCCTCTCTTCAGCAAGATTCCTGAAGTCAGCCCAATGCTTGGCTGTGGGTCTATGTACCTTTTTCCATCAGTTACTGGGTGAAGGCTCTCTGATGACAATTGAGGTAGTCACCAGTCTATGAATATAGCAGTATGAGCGTACCGATCTATGAGTATATCATTAGGCATCATTACATTGACATTTTTTTTTCTTCAATCATGTTTGGTTCTATCCTAGGTCTCTGGGCCATCCAGCCTCTAGTCCTGGCACTCCAGGCAGTGTCAGTGGTGGGATCACTCTTGTGGTACGGGTCTGAGGATGGACTAGTCACTGGTTGGTAACCTTATCACCCCCTCTTCCCCCCCCACATACTATATGCAAGACAGACTAGACTGTAGGTCTAAGGTTGTATGGCTGGGCTGGCTTCCCAATCCCTCTACTGGAAGTCCTGCCTGATCACAGGAGGTGGTCAGTTCAAGCTACATGTCCACCATGGCTAGGATTCTTAGCTGGGGTCGTCATCTTTGTAGATTCTGAGAGTTTCCCTTGCATCAGGTTTCTACCTGACCCTGAAATGCCCACCCCCTACTTCCAGTCACCTCTTTGTGGTGACAGTGTGTTTGTGCTTTTACAAATAAAGCTTTCTTGGAGATCAGAGTGCAGAGCTAGCCACTAGAGGCCAGGTAGTGGTGACACACACCTTTGATCCCAGCACTTGGGAGGAGGAAACAGGAAGTGGTATGGCTGGGTGTAGAGAGGAAGTGATAAGGCAGGGTAGAGACAGGAGATTGGCCCTTTCAGGCTGAGGATTTGGCAGAGGTAAGAAGTCTCTCTAGTGGCTGGCTTCTTTACTGATCTTTCAGCATTTAACCCAAATTCTGGCTCCAGATTTTTATTATTAATACCAATTAGGATTTATGCTACATCTGGTGTCCAACTTGTAGGGTACAAATTCACCAAAAAGCTACTAGCACAGCTGGACCTACACACAGTTGGAGTCACTACTCTGCTGGCTAACTTTCTGTTGCAGCCCATCTGCAGCAAACTCCATAGGCTTTTAGCCTCCAAAAACTGCAAGAGTTAGCTGCTTTTCCATGTTCCCCAGTGCAGACATCTGACTCTTTGGCTTCTTCTCTCTCATGGGTTGTGGGATTTCCCTGGACCCCCTCCTCAGGCTGCTACCACACTAGGTAGTTACCTTGAAATCTGCTCGGGTTTCTACTGTTTTATGCAGAAGCAGTCAGCCTCTCATCTGAATCATCAGCATTGACAGATTTGGTGAGACAACTGGGAGTTTTTATTTTTTTTTGTTTTTTTTTTTGTTTTTGTTTTTCAAGACAGGATTTCTCTGTGTAGCTTTGTGCCTTTCCTGGAACTTGCTTTGGAGACCAGGCTGGCCTCAAACTCACAGAGATCTGCCTGCCTCTGCCTCCCAAGTGCTAGGATTAAAGGCATGAGCCACCACTGCCCGGGCAATTGGGAGTTCTTAAAGGGAGGAATTAGTTAAAAGAGAGTTTTTTCCCACATTAAAAAATGAGAAACACTATTACAATGGAGGGAGTTAGGTCTCTGTATGATTACATGTTGCATGGTTTGAAAAATAGAATAATTAGATGAGAGGCTATTTAATTTAGATGGGGTGTATATAATGTCAATTATAAATATTATAAATGTTTTATCATTAAAAAAGTTGGTTAATATGAGTGCCAAAATAAAAGCTTTAGAAAAACTTGCTAAAACAGATCATAGAGATATTCAGACCCAGACAGAGGAATTTAAAGGATAACCAATCTCAGCATTGCATTATAAAGTTAGAGAGGTACAGCTTAAGATTTTCAAACAGCCAACTTTAATTTATCCAGTGACCTTACAGGAACTGCCAAATGATAGATATCCCCAAGGCTGTATAAGAGCTGAATGGACTCCTGTGCAAATGTTAGATTTGAGGAGATTTAAGGAAGTGATAGTCTTACATAGCATGCATTCACCTTTTGTGAAACAGATGTTAAACCAGTGGTCAACTTGTAATAGAATTACCCATCAAGACTGGAGAGATTTGGTTAAAGCAGTTTTGGAGGCTGGTCCTCAATTACAATGGAGGACCTGGTAGAAAGATAAGGCTAAGTCTATTGAACAATGAAGTAGGGCTAGAGGTATGGAAATTTGGCAAGACAAACTTCTTGGAGAGGGAGATCATGCTAATGTACAAAGGCAATCTCTATATGATGACCACACCCTGGTTTTTTGCCAAGCAGCAGCCTTGAATGCTTGTGACAGAATTGAAGGAGTAGGAAATAAAATTGAGTCATTCACTAAAGTTATGCAGGGCCCAAAAGAAACCTTCCCTGGTTTCTTATAAAGATTGACTTCAGCAGTAAATAGAATGGTACCATATTCAGAAGCTAGACAAATAATAATTGAGTCTCTGGCTCTTGAAAATGCTAATGTACAATGCAATAGGGTAATTAGGCTGTTAAAGGCAAGATCAGCACCTTTAGAGGAATACATCTGAGATGCAATCAATATTAAATCTCATTAACATTATGATGTGTGGGTAGGAAAGGTGATTTCCAGAGGTTTGAAGAAAAATCAAAATGTCAAGTATTTCAATTGTGGTAAACAATGTCAGCTAAAAAGGGATTGTAAATTGGGCATTCCTAGAAACAATTTTTTTCTAAGAATAATCCCAACAAAATACCCATCCTTCTGTAGTATGCAGACATTGGACTAATGAAAGTAGATCAGCAAGGGACAGTCAAGATAACCCTTTGCCATTGGGAAATGCCTTGAGGGGCTTCTTGCAGGCTCCCATGTCAGAATTGGTTCAGTCATTTCCTGTAATCATGGAGAAAACTCCTTTCCAGAGCGATTAAAGAACATAATGCCTATTGTAAAAAATAATACTGCTCTGAATGATAGAACAGCTACAGAAGAGAGAAAAAAAATTCAGGAGAAACCATAAATCAAAATTGGTAAATATTAGATTTGAATAAGAGAGACCTCTTGATTAGAAGAGATGAAAGTTCATCAATCAGCATGACCATTCAAATTAAACTAACTTATATGACTAACAAATGCTTTTCATTTGATCAGATATAACTCGCCAAAAGGGAACCTCCCCAAAGTTAGGATTGATGCAGGGTTTTGTTTTTGTCTTTCAGGAGAATGAAGGAATCTGAAGAACACTGGACAAAATAGACATGTGAAGAAAAAGGACAAACCATCAAAAAAAAATGTCCCAAGAAAAAGAGTAATTTGGCCTATTGATATATCACATTTTCAATAGGATAAAATTTCATAAATATTCTCAAATGTTTGTTTCTGCTTTTCTCTACAGACACATAATGGTCTTTTTGTAGTCTCAGTCTAATTAAAAAGTAAAGCTGGCTTTGGAGTTGGAATGTGGCTCTCTCCTTCTCTAAACCCAAGCATGCATCTCTCTGTCTTATGTCAGAAGAGCCACCTGATATGGGACAGAAGAAAACCCAAATTTAGGGACTATTTTATTGCCATTAATCTCATAATCCATTGTTTTTATTTTGACTCTTTAACAACTTTTCTTAAGGTATAAATATTATCTCAAAATTTATAAGATTATATATATATATGTAACTTTTTGTCATGATATTAATGGTCATATAGAATACTAACTAATTCTAGAAAAAGGCTTCATTTAGTTTCCTGTACATGATTTCAGGTTTGAGTCTTTATCAGGTAACTAGGAATTAAGTTTTTGTACTCAATGTACATAACAAATATTGATCCTTTAACCTCTTTGAGATGTGTTGCATATGACATTTGAAATGTTTAAGTTTTCTTCAATGAACCATGACCATGCCTAACAGTGACCATTGAAGTTTCCAAAAGGATGATGGGGTCCCATAATGATTACACCAGGAGTATGATAACACCACTAAGCTGACAAACAATACCTAAAGATCAGCTTTGGACTACAAACTGCTCAGGACAATCTTGAGGTGGCTAGGTGAGATGATCCAGCCTTAAAGACTACTCTAGCAGGACAGATAAGCCCTGAACTGTCCCATTGTGCAGAGACTGGACAACAAATGATACAGCTACCTCACCAAGGACTTGTCAATTAATCCAAAATTTTCTTTTCAGGATCCCCTAAAGATTCTGTTGCCCCCAGACAGCAGGAAGTAAATTTAAGATCATGATGCCCACATTACCAAGAGGTGGGGTGGGTGGTTTTGGTCTTTCAATGGGTTATGGATATCTGTCATTGTTCAGGGTGGTTGATTACAAGTTGTTATTGGTAATGGTCATGAAAAAAGCTGAACAAAGCAGTTTAGATTCAAGGTTTTTGTTTTGAAAAGAAAAAAGGAGATATGGATATGATAGGACAGAAGGGTAGATTATTGAATCTACTCTGAAAAGAAAAAAGGGGGATACAGAAATGATAGGCTCAAAGGGTAGATTGTTGAATCTACTTTAAAAAAGCAACTTCTAGTTTTAAATATTTTACATTGATACGGATCTTTGTATATTGATGCAAAATTGGGATTATTTTTATTAGAGCATACTGTACATATGTTTCTAATCTTGTTCAAGGTATTTTACCTATACAGCTCATTTAACAATGTAATGCAAATTTCTAGTTCTTGAAAGTTGTCATTACAAACTAATTAGGATATAAAGAAACACAAGTTAGTAGTCATTACAATCAAACTTGTAGTCATATTAGGCATATTTTCAAGGTCAAAGGGAGATATATTTTAGATGGACAGGTCATAGTCAAACACTTCAGAGATCTACAGAATATGACATTTAAGGTGTTTAAATAACATAGGTTCTTTTTTTTTTAAATAACAATGAGACATATCTGTGCCTGGCAGCACCAATCTACTTCAGAGAAGATCATGGGGATTGAAGAAATTCTTTCTTTGTGGCAAAAGTTAACCACCAGGCAAGAAAATGCCCTTGCCTTGTCTGCAAACAGCATGCTGTCCAAATGAGACAAACAGAACATAAAAAGAAAGAATTGCTGAACTTTTCCAAGACAAGGTAGGACATCCTGCTTCACAGATAAGTCTGTCAGATATTAGACCTAGAGGCCAAAGATGGATGCACTGGGGTGTTACAGAGGAACCTTGGGTGACTGTCCAGGCAGCCAGACGTTTCTGTTATTTCTCACGTTTTTTTGGAAGTCATTGCTTGTACTTCCTGCTTACTCAGGTAATATTATTTCCTCCTCAAGTCTCTGATGGAGTTGAAGACTTTTTAGGTATGTTTTCCTTGTACGAGATTCAGAAAAAATTCACTAAAGCAATGTAAAGCATATAAAGTTGAGAGACATTAAAAGATAATTTTGGTAATGCAAGTTAGAATAGAAAATGAATTAGGTACAACCTTTTGGACTCACCAAAATAGGATAGATAATGGAGTATTTTCTCTGAGTTTGTCAAGTGTTTATGTACTAAGACATTGTTGATGTATTTGTTGTCTGTATATATTGTGCATAATTATTGGTCTTATTTAGTTTTTCTTGTATGAGTTATAACCTTCTTTTTAAAAAAAATAGACAAAAGAGGAAGATGTGGTGATATTTTGTTTGTGCTCTCACAAATAAAGCTTGCCTGAAGATTAGAGTGCAGAGCTAGTCACTAGAGGCCAGGTAGTGGTGGTACACTGGGCCCTCCTTGTTATGCATAGCCTCTCTGGGCCTGCGGGTTGTAGCATGGTTATTCTTTACAGCTAATGTCCTCTGTGAGTACATATCATTTCTGCCTTTCTGGGTATGGGTTATCTCACTTAGGCTGATTTTTTTTTCTAGTTCCATCCATGCCTTCAACTTACATGATGTCATTGTTTTTAACAGCTGAGTAAATCTCCATGGTGCAAATGTACATTTTCCTTATCCATTCTTCAGCTGAGGAGCATCTAGGTTGTTTCCAATTTCTGGCTATTATGAATAAAGCTGCTATGAACATTGTTGAGAAAATGTCTTTGTGGTATGATCAAGCATCCTTGGGTATATACCAAAGAGTCATATAGCTGGGTCTTGTGGTCAATTGATTGCCAACTTTCTGAGAAACTGTCATATTGATTTCCAAAGTGGCTGTACAAGTTGTAGGGTAAAAAGGACCAATGAAAGAATGCCCTGGCCCTGAGACCAGAGCCAAGGAAACACACCCTGCCCCTAACCAACTCAGGATATAACATCTAACCAATCCTGAGCATGAAAACTAACCAATCACTAAACACAAAAACCTACTAATACTTGAGCATGAAATCCAACCAATCTTTGTCCTAAGCTTAGGAATTGAGATCCTACCAATCCCCATCCTGAAAATCTTTACCCTGGGAAGTTTCACCCCTAAGAACCCTTATATAAGCCCTTACCTCTTCAGTTTGGAGCTGCCTTTCTACCGTGGTATAGGCAGCCACTCTCCTGGGTTCCTCTCTCCCAACAAAATCTCTTGAGTGAGATTTGTTATAACAATTTTCTTTCTCTGGAGCAGAACCTAACAGAGTGTATCAACTTTCACAGAAGCAGAGCAGTGCCATAATGCCTTTCAGCGGAGTGAAGCAGAATTGCTACACTTCTGGGGGGAAACTTTCCCTTTACTGCAGCAGAACAGAGTTGTAACAGCTCTTGTCAGAGCAGAGTAGAGCCAGAGCAGAGCAGAGCAGAACTCTAACACTTTGCCTAGAGAAACTTTCCCTTGCTGGAGCAAAGTTTTTACACTCCAGGGAAGCTGAGCAGAGAGCTGTAACACTTTTCTAAAGCAGAGCGGTTCAGAGCTGTGACAACCTTACTGGGGAAACCTTTCTCTGCTGGAGCAAAGTTGTTACACTTGCATTAGGGAAACTGTACCCAGAGTCAGGATTATAACACTTTGCTGGGGAAATTGTCCTCACCAGAACAGAGCTGTAACACTTCTTTTGGGACACCTTTTCCTTCAGAGCTGTAGATACTCCTTGGCTTTTGATTGACAGGATACCTTTCCCCTCATAGCTGTAGGTATTCCTTGGCTACTGACTGCCAGGATACCTTTCCTTTCAGAGCTGTAATGCTTACAGTTATCTCTTGGCTTCTGACTACCAGAATATCTTTCCCTTCAGAGTTGTAACACTTACACAAGTCTTCATTCCCACCAGCAATTGAGGAGTATTCCCCTTGCTCCACATCCTCTCCAGCATAAGCAGTCACTTGTGTTTTTTGTCTTAGCCATTCTGACAGGTTTAAGATGGAATCCCAGTGTCGTTTTGATTTGCATTTTCCTGATGGTTAAGGATGTTGAACATTTATTTGAGTGTTTCTTTACCATTTGAGATTCTTCTGTTGAGAATCCTCTGTTTATATCTGTACCCCATTTTTATATTATTATATTTGTGTTTTAATTTTACATATCAGCCATGGGTTCTCCTGTCCTCCCCCCTCCTGCCCTTGCCCCCAGCTTCCCCCAGCCCCTCCCCTCCATTCCCATCTCCTCCAGGGCACTTCCTTACAAAATTGGGAATCCAACTCCCCCAAGACCCAGCTATAACACTCTTGGGCATATACCCAAGGAATGCTCAATCAGACCACAAGGGCATTTGCTCAGCTATGTTCATATCAGCATTGTTTATAATAGCCAGAACCTTTACTGTACCCCATTTTAATTGGATTATTTGGGGTTTTTATGTCTAGTTTCTTGAGTTCTTTAGATATTTTGAAGATCAGCCCTCTGTTGGATGTGGGGTTGGTGAAGATAATTTTCCATTCTGGAGTCTGCTTTTTTGTCCTATTGACAGCATCCTATCCTTTACAGAAGTTTTTTGAGTTTCATGAAGTTCTGTTTATTAGTTATCGAGCTTAGTGTCTGTGCACTGATATTCTCTTCAGAAAGCTATCTCCTGTGCCAGTGCATTCAAGGTTCTGTCCTACCTTCTCTTCTATCAGGTCCAGTATAACTGGATTTTTGCTGAGGTCTTTGATCCACTTGGACTTGAGTTTTGTGTAGGGTGATGGGTATGGATCAATTTGCGTTCTTCTACATGCCAACATCCAGTTTTGCCAGTATTATTTGTTAGAGATGCTTTTTTTCCCATTGTATAATTTTGGCTTCTTTGTCAAACATCAAGTGTCCACAGGTATGTGGATTTACATCTGGATCATTGATTTGATTCCATTGATCCACCTGTCTGTTTTTATGTCAATGCTATATTGTTTTTATTATGATAATTATGTAGTAGAGCTTGAAATCAGGGATGGTGATACCTCTGGAAGTTTTTTTTTTTATTGTCCAGGATTGTTTTAGCTATCCTGGTTTTTTTTTGTTTTTTGTTTTTTTTTTTTGCTTTTGTTTTTTTAATATAAGTTGAATATTGTTCTCTCAATGCCTGTAAAGAATTGTTTTGCAATTTTGATGGGATTTGCATTGAATATGTAGATTGCTTTTGATAAGATGGCCATTTTTACTACATTAATCCTACTGATCCATGAGCATGGGAGCTCTTTCCATCTTCTGATATCTTCTCCAATTTCTTTTCTCAAAGATTTGAAGTTCTTTTCATATAGGTCTTTCACTTGCTTGTTTAGAGTTATACCAATATATTTCATATTATTTGTGGCTACTGTAAATGGTGTTGTTTCCCTGATTTCTTTCTTAGCTAATTAATCACTTGTATATAAGAGGGCTACTGATTCTTTTGAGTTTTCCTTGTATTTAGCTACTTCACTGAAGATGTTTATCAGCTGTAAAAATTCCCTGGTAGAATTTTTGGGGTTGCTTATGTATACTAACATATCATCTGCAAGTAATGATACTTTGATTTCTTTTTGAATTTGTATCCCCTTGATCTACTTCCCTATTTCTCTAGCTAGAACTTTGAGTACTATATGAATAGATATGGAGAGAGTGGACATCCCTGCCTTGTTATCGATTTTAGTGGAATTGCTTTGTGTTTCTCCAATTAATGATGTTGACTGTCAGCTTGTATATTGCTTTTATTATGTTTAGGCATGTTTCTTGTATCTCTGATCTCTTCAATACCTTTACATGAAGGGGTGTTGTGTTTTGTCAAAGAATTTTCAGCATCTAATGTGATGATCCTGTGGGTTTTTTCTTTCTGCTTGTTTATATGGTGGATTACATTGATTGATTTTCAAATGTTGAACCACCACTGCATCTCTGGTATGAAGCCTACTTGCTCATGTGGGATGAAATTTTTGATGTGTTCTTGGATTCTGTTTGCCAGTTTTTTTTGTTTTTTGTTTTTGTTTTTGGTTTTTCGAGACAATGTTTCTCTGTGTAGCTTTGCGCCTTTCCTGGAACTCACTCTGTAGACCAGGCTGGCCTCGAACTCATAGAGATCTGCCTGCCTCTGCCTCCTGAGTGCTGGGATTAAAGTCGTGCGACACCAATGCCAGGCCTGTTTGCCAGTATTTTATTGAATATTTTTGCATCAATGTTCATGAATGAAATTGGTCTGTAATTCTCTTTCTCTGTTGAGCCTTTTTGTGGTTTGGGTATCAGGTTACTGGCCTCATAAAAAGAATTTGGTAATGTTCCTTCTGTTTATATCTAGTGGAATAATTTGAGGATTATTGGTTTTAGCTCTTCTTTGAAAGTCTGGTAGAATTCTGTGCTGAAACCATCTGACCCTGGGGTTTCTTTTGTTTGTTTTTGTTTTGTTTTCTGTTTTGATTGGGAGACTTTTAATGACTGCTCTATTTCCTTAGGAGTTATGGGTTTATTTAAATTGTTTATCTGATCTTGATTTAATTTTGGCATGTGGTAATATACCAAGACATTTATTCATTTCTTTTAGATTTTCTAATTTTATGCAGTACAGATTTTTTAAATATGACCTAATGATTCTCTGGATTTTCTCATTGTCTGCTATTATATCTCTCTTTTTGTTAATTCATATATTCTGTCTCTACTTTTTATTTAGTTTGGAAAAGTGTTCATCTTGTTGATTTTCTCAAAGAATCAACTCTTTGTTTCATTAATTCTTTGTGTTATTCTCTTTTTTTTCCGTTTTATTGATTTCAGCCTTTAGTTTGATTATTTCTTGTTGTCTACTCTTCTTGGGTGTGTTTGTTTCTTCTTGTTCTAGAGCTTTCAGGTATGCTGTTAAGTTGCTACTATGAGATTTCTTCAAATTCTTCATGAAGGCATTTAATTCTATAAACTTTTGTCTTAGCACCACTATCATTGTGTCCCATAAGTTTGGGTATGTTGTATATTGTTTTTCATTGAATTCTAGGAAGTGTTTAATTTCTTTCTTTCTTTTTTTCCTTGACCCAGTAGTAACTCTGTTGAGAGTTGTTCACTTTCTATGAGTTCATAGGCTTTCTGTAGTTGGTGTTGTTGTTGAACTCCAACTTTAATCCATGGTGGTCTGATAACATACAGGGGGTTATTCCTAATATATATATATATATATATGTGTGTGTGTGTGTGTGTGTGTGTGTGTGTGTGTGTGTGTGTGTTGAGACTTGCTTTATGACCAAGTATGTGGTCCATTTTGGAGAAGGTTCCATGAGGGGCTAAGAAGGTATATTCTTTTGTGTTTGGGTTAAATGTTCTATATACATCTGTTAGGTCCATTTGTGTCATAACATCTGTTAGTTCCATTATTTCTCTGTTTAGTTTCTGTCTGGATGACCTGTCCATTGATGAGAGTGGGATTGAAGTCTCCCACTATTACTGTGTGGGGTTGTATGTGTGATTTAAACTTTAGTAATGTTTCTTTTATAAATGTGGGTGTTCAGCTGGGCAGTGGTGGCACACACCTTTAATCCCAGCACTCAGAGGCAAAGCCAGGAGGATCTCTGTGAATTCGAGGCCAGCCTGGGCTATGGAGTGAATTCCAGGAAAGGCACAAAGCTACACAGAGAAACCCGGTCTTGAAAAAAAAAATGTGGGTGTCCTTGTATTTGGGGCATAGATATTCAGAATTGAGACATCATCTTGGTGGATTTTTCCTTTGATGAATATGAAATGTCCTTCTCCATCTCTTTTTGTTTGAACTCTATCTTGTTAGATATTAGGATAACTACACCAGTTTGCTTCTTAGGTCCATATGATTGGAAAATCTTTTTCCAACACTACTCTGAGGTAATGTCTCTCTTTTATGCTGAAGTGTTTTTCTTGTGTGGATCCTGTTTTCATACCCATTCTGCTAGCCTGTGTCTTTTTATGGGCAAACTGAGTCCATTGATATTGAGAGAAATTAATGATTAATGCTTCTTATTTTATGTTATTTTTGTCGTTGTTGATGATGGTTGTGCGTGTATTTGTGTATGTGGTGTGTGTGTGTGTGTGTGTGTGTGTGTGTGTGTGTGTGTGTGTGTGTGTGTGTGTTTCCCTTCCTTGGGTTTTGTTGGTTTGATAGGTGTAGCCAATTTCCTTGGGTTGGAATTTTCCTTTTAGTACCTTCTGTGGGGTTTGACTTTTGGATAGATATTGTTTATATATCACTTTGTGGTGAAATATCTTGTTTTCTCCATTTATGGTTAGTAGTGTGGGTTGGCATCCATGGTCTCTTAGAGTCTGCAAGATGTCTGTCCAGGCCTATCTGGCTTTTAGAGTCTTCCCTGAGAAGTCAAAAATAATTCTGATAGGTCTGCCTTTATATGTTTCTTGGCCTCATTCACTCACAGTCTTTTAATATTCTTTATTCTGCATACTTATTGCTGTGGATATCACTCTGTATAAATAAAACACTGATTGGCCAGTAGCCAGGCAGGAAGTATAGGTGGAACCAACAGAGAAGAGAACTGAGAAAACAGGAAGGAAGAAGGGGACACTGCAGCAGCTGCCAGGACAAGGAAGATGTAAGGTACCAGTAAGCCACAAGCCACGTGGCAAAGTATAGATTAATAGAAATTGGCTGAATATAAGAGTAAGAGCTAGACAATGGGAGGCCTGAGCTAATGGCCAAGCAGTTTAAATAATATAAGTGTCTGTGTGTTTATTTTATAAGTGGGCTGTCAGAATAACAGGGTTTGGTGGGGGCTGGTGAGAAGGTCTCCAGCTACATGCTTATTATTTTGATTATTGTGTGGCAAGGAAAATTTTTTTCTGGTCCATCCTATTTGGTATTCCATAAGCTTGTACTTTTATAGGTATTTCCTTTAGTTGTGAAAATTTTCTTTTATGATTTTTTTGAATATATTTTCTAGGCCTTTGAGCTTAGAAGTTTCTTCTTTTTCTATTCTTATTATTCTTAGGTTTAGTCTTTTCATAGTGTCCAAGATTTCCTGGATGTTTTGTGTTAGGGATTTTTTAGATTTAAAATTTTCTTTGATTAATGAATCTATTTCCTCTATTGTATCTTCATTGCCTGAGATTCTCTCCTCCTTGTCTTGTATTCTGTCGGTAATATTTGCATCTGTAGTTCCAGTTTTTCCATTTCCAGAATTCTCTCAGCTTGTGTTTTCTTTATTACTTTTATTTCCATTTTTAAGGTTTTGAACCATTTCCTTCACCTATTTTTTTTTTTATTTCTTGGCATTCTTCAGTGAATTTATTGATTTTCTCCATTTTTTGTTTGTCCTTCAGTTCCTTTTTAAAAAAAAGATTTATTCATTTTTACATGCATTGGTATTTAAAAATTTTTTTTTTTTCTGGAGCTGAGGACCAAACCCAGGGCCGTGTGCTTGCTAGGCAAGCACTCTATCACTGAGCTAAATCCCCAACCCATGCATTGGTATTTTGACTGCATGTATATCTCTGTATGAGCGTGTTGAATCCCCTGGAATTGGATTGGAGTTACAGACAATTGAGAGCTGCCATGTGGTTGCTGGGAATTGAAACCAGTATCTCTGGAAGAGCAGCCAGTGCTCTTAACCCCTGAGCCACCTCTCCAGCCCCTTACTCACTTTCTATAAGGGATTTTAATTTCCTTTTTAAGGACCACTATCATCTTCATAAAGTTGTTTTTAAGGTTGTTTTCTTGTGCTTTATCTGTGTTGGAATGTTCAGGTCTTGCTGTCATAAGATAGTTGGGTTCTGGTTGTGGCATATTGCTCTTTCTGTTATTGATTGTGTTTTTACACTGGCATGTAGGCATCTGGATTTGGGATGATTATAGGTCTAGGTGTTAAACTCTGTGTTTTTCTTTGTTGGGTGTGTAGTTGGAGACCTCTCCAGCCTCCGCCAAGCCCTGTTAGTCCAACAACCCATTTATAAAATAAACACACAGACACTTATATTATTTAAACTGCTTGGCCATTAGCTCAGGCCTACCATTGTCTAGCTCTTACTCTTATATCTAGCCCATTTCTATTAATCTATACTTTGCCATGTGGGTTGTGGCTTACCAGTACCTTACATCTTCCTTGTCATGGCAGTGACTGGCAGTATCTCTCCTCAGCCTTCCTGTTCCCAGAATTCTCTCCTCTCTTGTCCTGCCTATACTTCTTGCCTGGCTACTGGCCAATTAGCATTTTATTTATGCAGAGGGATATCCACAGCATGGATGTGTGCTTTGTTCCTTGGTTTCTGTTTCCTCTCTGGTCTTCTGGCCTAAATGACCAAGGGTTCTGGTGACTGATGAGTCTTCAGGTCTCTGCTGGGGTTTGGAATCCTTGGGTCCCTAGATCTGGTTTGGCCTCTGGTAAAGCTGGTAAAGCCAAAGTCTTCTTGGGTTTCTAGATCTCACCTGGCCTCCAGTAAAGACTGAGTCTTCTGCTGAAGTTGTAGGTAGTAATATGGAGCCCAGATGAGTGGGTGCAGTCTCAGGTTGCATGGTGGGCTTTAAGGAGTGTTAGTCAGCAATGGGCAGCTTCTTATCTGGTGTACCTACCACTAGCTTGGTGGGGCTGTGGGCAAGGGGGAGGGCCATGGGATGTGCCCTGGAGATCAGGGTCTGGGGATTGTGCAGCTTAGTGGGGAGGTAGGTCATTCACCTGTTCTTCTGATGGATGTGGACTGTACCTGGGCCTATGGAGTCTGCTGGAGTTGTGGGGAAGGGCTGACCATGGGGAGGATGATGAAGTGGGAGTGGTTGGGTAGAGGAGTGGGTCTTGGGGAAATAGAATCCAGTGGGTTATGGCAGTCCAGCCGGCAGGCAGGTCACCCATCCTCTCATGTTCACTGGTGAGGGCTACACCAGAGCAGCGGAATTCCACTGGAGTTGGGGGTAGTGCTGAAAGGGTAGGGGGAAGGCCAGGGCATGAGCCCTAGGGATGAGGGTCTGGAGAGTAGGGCAACTCTTCTGTGAGGCAGGTCACTTACCTGTTCTTCTGACTGGTGTGAGCTGTACCTGGGCCTATGGAGTCTACTGGGGTTGTGGTGAAGGGTTGACCATGGAGAGGATGATGAGGTGGGAGGGTTTGGGTAGAGGAGTGGGTCTTGGGGAAACAGAATCCAGGGGGTGGTGGCAGTCCAGCTGGCAGGTAAGTCACTCACTGGATCATCAACTGGTCACAGCCAATGCTCCTAACTGCTGGACTACCTCTCCAGTCCTCATGTTATGGGGCTTTTAAAAATAATTTATATCTTCATCTGTATATATATCTACATATATATGACTATTGTGTTTATATTTATGTTCATGTGCACTACATGCATACCTGGTGCCTGTGTAAATAAAAAGAAGGTATAGGCTCCCTGGAACTGGAGTTATGGACAATAGTGAGCTATCGTGTGCAGTTGGGAACCAAAAATGAGCTGTTTGTAAGAGCAGAAAGTGCTCTTCATTTCTGAAACATCTCTTCAACACCTGTTATGGGGCTTTGATGGCAGTGTTACCATAAAGCTTTGATGTGTCTAAAACTTCCTTAGCAGATTATGAACTTTTCATAAGTGATCAGATCATGTGATGGACAAGAATGATTGTCAAATTATGGGAATTTAAACCACTATGGAAGCATCTGAAAATGTCTGTAAGAGCTTCTATGTTAGGTTAACTATGCTGGGTAGACACACTCTAAATGTGGTTGGCAACATTCCATGACCTGGGGTCCTGAGTTGAACAAAATGAGAGAGCCAGCCAATCACTAGTTATCAGCTGCCTGAAGTTACCGCTGCCATGACTTCCTCACTGTGATGAGCATACCTTTGGACTGTGAGCCCAGATAAACCCGTGTGTTGTGAATTGAAAGTAGAATGTGCCTCATGGGCTCCTGTCCTTGAACACTTGATCCGTAGCTGGTGGCACCATTTGGGAATTTGAAGTAGAGCCTTGATGGAAGAAGTGGATCACTGGGGGTGGTTTTTGATATTTTGTAGCCCAGCTGTACTCCCTATTCACCCTCTGCTTCCTGACTGGCAGTTCAGTGTGGACAGTTGTCTTCCATGCCGCTGTCATTCATTCTCTCCTGTGAAGGACCGTATCCCTTCTGCTGTGGAATGGCCTTCTGTAGGCTGTGGACGTGTGTTGCTCTGATTGGTTGATAAATAAAATGCTGATTGGCCAGTGGCCAGGCAGGAAGTATAGGCGGGATAAGCAGACAAGGAGAATTCTGGGAAGTGGAAGGCCGAGTCAGGAGTTGCCAGTCAGACACAGAGGAGGCAAGATGACAAGGCAGAACTAAGAAAAGGTACCAAGCCACCTGGCTAAACATAGATAAGAATTATGGGTTAATATAAGTATAAGAGCTAGTCAGTAATAAGCCTGAGCTAATGTCCGAGCTGTTATAATTAATATAAGTTTCGGTGTGATTATTTTATAAGAGGTTGTGGGACTGTGGGTGAAAAATTTGTCCCAACCACAGGCCAGGTGGGACACAGAAAAACTCCTGACTACACCCTTCAAACTTCCTTCATTAAGCTGTTTATTGTCAGGTATTTTTTCACAGCAAGGAGAGAAGTAACTTCACAGGGATTTGGTACAGAGACATGAGGCCACTGCTGTGATAAACCTGACCACATTTAAATAAATAAAATTTAAATAAATAAAAAATAAACCTGGCCTTTTGAACTGGTTTTGAAGAAGAAATGAGGAGTTTGGAACTTTGGGTTAGAAAAGGTGTCTAATGGGATCAGATACATTAGTCAGGGTTCTCTAGAGGAATGGGATCAGATACATTAGTCAGGGTTCTCTAGAGGAATGGAACTGGTAGAATGAATCTATACATACATATTAAAATGGTATTTATTAGGATGGCTGGCAGGTTGTCTTCTGGCTAGTCCAACAAAGCTGTCTCCGGATGGGAAGGCCAAGAACCCAGTAATTATTCCATTCAGGAGGCTGGATGTCTCAGCAGAGTCTGGTCTGTCAGGACTAGGTAGATGGACTGCAGCTTCTGTGATGTACCCCTCCCCATCTTATTTACTTTTCCGTCGCTGTAATGAAACACCATGACCAAGGCAACTTATCGAAGGAGGGGCTTATGTGTACTCTCAGATCCAGAGAGTTAAGACTCCATCCTATCATGGTGGGGAAGTACGGCAGCTGGAGCAGCAGGCTGAGAGTGCACATTGTAAACCTCAAGCAGACAATGGAAAGGGAGGAACTGGAAATGGTTCAAGTCTTTTGAAGCCTCAAAGTCTGCATGCTCCCAAGGACATAGTCCAGCAAAGCCAACCTCCTAAACCTTTCCAGACAGGGCATCAGGCATTCAAATGCTCAGTACTATTGTAGACATCTTATTCAAACCACCACACTTCATCTTGAAGTTTTCCATGGTCTGGTAGTTTAGATTTTTGTCATTCACTGATAGTGTTATTTGGAATGGAATCTCTGAAGAGAGTCTGTTGGGAGGAAGTTAGGTTATTAGGGGACATGCCCTTGAAAAGAATGTTGGCATTTTTTCCTGTTGTAGGGTTCTGAACAAAAAGACGGACACAAAGGCTTCTGTAGGGGAATAGCTTTATTGTGAAGGCACAGGCTCAGACAAACTCCTGTGTGAGAAGTCAAAGCCCCACTACAGTGAAACAGGGCTTATTAAATGATTTTTGTTTCTTTGTCTCCCATATATGTTGTTAATATTCTGATCTGACCCTTTGGCACCACCCTGCATCCTGAACTGAAGCCTCATTCTAAGGGAAAACTCCCCTTTCTCTCTCTCTCTCTCTTTCTCTCTCTCTCTCTCTCTCTCTCTCTCTCTCTCTCTCTCTCTCTCTCTCTCTCTCTCTCTCTCTCTCTCTCTCTCTCTGTGTCTCTCTCTCTCCTGCTTTTCCTCCCATGAGGTGCACACCCTCCACCTCTCTTCCTCTCTTTTCTCTCTTTCTCTCTTTCTTATTGTCTTGTCTGGGTTGTGAATTACTGGCCGCTGCTGCCACAGCCATGCATGCATGGTTTTATGCCCAGATTTTAGGGGCCCTCAAAAGACTACCATGGAGACTGAATCCTGCATGTAAAAGTAAAGAGTCTTTATTTCAAGCACCAGAGCCTGGTCCTTCTGTTTGTCTGACACAGGGGTGAGAACAGAGAGCCCTGAGCCCAGGGAGGGTAGGTTTTTTTTTTCCTTTTTTTAATCATAGTAGAGGTTGGGGTGAGAGGATTTCCAGAGTTCAGGACCCTGATTGGTTGACAATTGTCTAGGATTATCAGTAAAACAAAAAAACAGGTGTGTGTTAGACTCAAGGACATCTGGCCACCTTATCTAAGGGTTTGCAATGTTTGGGATGTCAGGTACTTCCTCATCCCTGGGTAGATCCCTGGGTGGTATCAGTTTAAGGCTTTTCCTGGATCTGGGTGTTGCTTGACAGTAATCCTGTCACAGAAGCTGTGTCTAGGCCCCTAAGCCTGTCATGGCTGCTTGTGTGGTCAAGCTGTTTTGGGGTCTTCCACACATGGCATGCATCTGCCCAGCCCACCACTGCATCTGCCCAGCATGTTTCCCTGCACATGCGGGATACCCTTGCTGCCCTCTGCCCCCACACAATAATTCATAACAATGGTAACTTAACATTTTTATTTATTTTGCTTGTTTGTTTGTCTGAGTCAGGGTCTCACTTTGTAGTCCTGGCTGACTTGGAGCTATGTTGATCAGGCTGGCCTTGACCTCACAGAGATCAGCCTGCCTCTGTCTCTTGGAGTGCTGGGATTAAAGGTGCATGCCACCACACCTGGCTTTGTCTTACCTTGTTTTTAAATTTATTTTTTATTTACACTCATGATATTCATTAATTACATTCATGATATTAATTACATTTGTGGTATTCTTGTCTTTTAATTACATGACTAATGTAATAGAACAAACTATTAGCAACTGTTCAAGAATAAATGATCCTTGTGAATGGAAATGTGATCTCCCAAAGTAAGTAATGGAGTTCTAACTTTCCAGTGTCTCAACATGTGATGTTATGCGGGGTGGGGGAGAGTGCCTTAATAGAAATAATCAAGTTCAATTGAGATGATTAAGGTAGGCCTTAGTCTAGTTTGACTGCTTTGGAAAAGAAACCTTGGAGCCAGGCATGGTGACACGTGTGTAACCCATCAGTAAGGAGGCAGAAACAGGAGGATTTCTATATGTTTAAGTGAGTTCCAGGCCAGTGAGGGCTACCTAGAGAATTCCTGTCTTAAAATAACAAAAGTACAAAAGGAAGTTTGATCACCGAGTCTGACATGCACAGAGGAAAGATTATGAAAAGGCATTCAGGGAGATGATGGCCATCTTTAACCCAAGGACAGAGAGGCTCAGGACAAACTCCTCTTTGTAGCCTTCAAAAAAGAACTCAGTGTGACACTTAGATTTTGGGCTTCTAACTATGGATGGACCTGTGTGGTGGTATTGCATTCCCTGAAATATTGTGCATGCTAATAAAGTTATCTGAGGTCAGAGAATAGAACAGCCACAATATTAAACATAGAGGATAGGCAGTGGTAGCACACGTCTTTAGTCCTAGCATTCCAGAGGCAGAGATCTACCTGGCTCTCTGTGTGTTCAAGCATACAGCCAAGCATGGTGACTCACGCCTTTAATCCCAGAAAGTGAACCTTTAATCCCAGGGAGTGATGGCAGAAAGCAGAAAGTTATATATATATATATGGCATGAAGACCAGAAACTAGAAGCTTTTAGCTGGTTAAGCATTCAGGCTTTCGAGAAGCAGTTCAGCTGAGATTCATTTGGATAAGGACTCAGAGCCATCCAGTCTGAGTGAGTTCAAGGCCAGCCTGGTCTACATAGCGAGATCCAGGAAAGGTGTAAAGCTACACAGAGAAACCCTATCTCAAAAAACAAAAACAAAACAAAAAAAAAAAGAGAATAAGCAAGCAAGGATCTATGCATTTATTCTCTCTCTGCTCTTACCTGTGGATATAATACTTTATGCTCACATATGGACTTTCATTTAATAATGGACTGTAACCTAGAATTGTAAACCAAATAAGCTCTTTCTCTACGAGTGGCTTTTTGTCAGGATGTTTTGTTTTTTTTATCACAGTCACAGAACTATAACTAGAACATTCGTGGCTAGGAGGTGACAGACAGGATTTAGGCAAACAGCAGAGGGCGCTCTAGAGCAAAAAAAAATCCCTTGACTTGTGCTGCATATTCTTTCTGTGGCAGCCATTGGATGTGGTCTGCTCCCAAGAAGGATGTGATTTGATCCCACAGTTAGCAGCTGAATGGTGCCCGCTGAGAGCACTTATGGTACATACAGCACTCTCAGAAACAGCTCAGCATTGGAGGAAGATCTGAGTGGTGTATCTCCATGTCCACCTTCCCTGACACTCATCCTCTTCATATTTATTCAGGGAACAAATTCTTCATGATTCTCATAGACCTTTCTTCCTGGGAGAAACTTGGAAGAAACAATGTGATTAAGATTACCCGCACTGGTCTCAGAGCTAAAACTAACAATCACTCTCTCCTCTCTCTGCCACCTAGGTTCTGTTTCTCCTTAATGTCCCTTAGCAAGTCTGCTGGTCAGAGTGGCTTATCTGATGGTGTGACCAACACTGCCACCTTTGAGAGACCTCAGCCCTGGCCATCATGTGTCATGCCCTTCCCAATCTGGGACTGTTACATTTATCCACTTGTGAACTAATTGGCAAGGGTTTGCTAGGTGGGTCGGTTGAATGTTTTTCCTTTCTCCTGCTGTCATCCTTGCTTCTTCCTCATAATCATGACCAGTTCTCCTGCCAAATGCTGAGTCCTTTTCTCTCCTGCCACTCTAGGCATGTGAATCCCAAAGAACCGAGGCCACTGCATTAGCTCATTCTATATCAGGAATTTTGCTATGTCTCTTCAGGAAAAATGTTTTCCCTTAGGAGTTAAGATTTCTTTTCTCTTTCTCTCTCCTTTTTTCTTTTTTGGTTTTTTGAAACAGGGTTTCTCTGTAGCTTTGGAGCCTGTCCTGGAACTAACTCTGTAGATGAGGCTGGCCTCGAACTCACGGAGATCCACCTGTCTCTGCCTCCTGAGTGCTGGGATTAAAGACGTGCGCCACCACTGCCCGGCATAAGATTTCTAACTCTTTAAAGAGTTACAGAGATAACATCCACAAGTTCCTCAAGTGTGTCATTGGGATTATAGATAATGGAGGCCATTCCTGCCATTTAAAGGGTTTAATACTGACTGGGTGGTGGTGGCACATGCCTTTAGTCCCAGAACTTGGTAGGCAGAGGCAGAGGCAGAGGCAGAGGCAGAGGCAGAGGCAGAGGCAGGTGGCTCTCTGTGAGTTCAAGGCCCACCTGGGCTACAGAGTGAGTTCTAGGAAAGGTGCAAAGCTACACAGAGAAACACTGTCTCAAATAAAAAAAAAAGGATTTAATACCGATTTCTCCTGCTGACAGGATCAACACCTGGCTATGGGAATGTATTATACCCTTTCAGAATTTCACATATTCTTTGCCTCAACATCCTTGCAAGCAGACTATGTGGACCCTGCCATACTATGAGGTACTTTAGGATAAGGCTATAAGGCTCATAACAAGGGTTATGGGCTACGTTTCTTGCCCCCTCTGCCTGTGATTTAGTTACAAATAGCCCAATGAAATCCTTTCTCGTATGTTGCTTGTACACTCCTCACTGACTGCCAATAAAAGCATTGCACAGCTGGGCGGTGGTGGCGCACACCTGTAATCCCAGCACTCGGGAGGCAGAGGCAGGTGGATTTCTGTGAGTTCGAGGCCAGCCTGGTCTACAAAGCGAGTTCCAGGAAAGGCGCAAAGCTACACAGAGAAACCCTGTCTCGGAAAAACAAAAACAAAACAAAACAAAAAGCATTGCACAAAAGTTCCTACTCTACTGATGCTCCACCTGCTTGGTAAACATGTCTCTTCAGCACGTCTCTTGGTGTCCTCCATGTCACATTGTACTTACCTTTCTTGAACTCCTGGGCATATTAGTAGTTTAATTCCTATGCATCTCCTAGTATAATTTCTCTAGTTGAGTGGAGCGCTCTTAAAGAGTCTGCAAAGGCTGTTACTCACTAGTGCTTCATGACACAAGAAGCAGCTGGCTCAGGCCTGGTAAGCAAGGCACACACATAGCTTTTGCCACTGCACTGTGCTGTCTTTGTTCACATGCTCATCAGGCCAGCAGTGGTCTGTTTAATCTGACTTCAACTAAACAAGCTGTCTTGTCCACTTTGGTTTGTATTCCATGTAAAAGTTCCATGTACTTTTCTAGTGGCTGTTAATTTACTGTGTAAATGTCATTGTGTTTTGTATTGATACTAATGTTGACCAACACGTTTCTAAGACAGAATTTCTTATATTTCTTTCCAGCATTCTAAGGCCTTTATCAGGGACCCAAGTCACTTACTATTAAATATGAAACTACTTACATTTCAACCTTATATGTTTTGGTCCATACAAGTAGATAACCAAACTCAGCTTCATGGGGATTTACCAGCCAGTGAGGCTCTCTTGTGGTTGACATTAGTTTTTGGTTTGCACCTGTACACCAAATTGGTCCACTTATAAATTAAATTGTTTCCCCCCACTTCACCATCAGCTGGTCACAGATGTTCCCCTACATCAGGAGATATAAGATGAGGGATGTGCTGAGGAGGGGATGCCAGTGCAATGACAGAATATCCATTCTTCGACCTTGTGTTCTCTGGTTCTGCCTGTACTCAGTTCCATTTCTACCGTACATACATTGGATTCTTTCTTGATCCATCTTATTTTATGACTTGACAGTTCTACCAAACACAGACCATGATAGGTAGTTTTACTCCTATAGTGGTTTGGTGTCTCCTGATCAGGCCTTTTCTCTATCAGGCCAAATAGTATACCAGGCTTTGTTTCTGCTTTTGTAATGGTCTTGATTTAGTACATTAGGATCTGAATTCTAAGTCTTCCCCTCAGAATCCCCATGAGCTTAACACAGCATCTTTTCTCACAGCTCTTAAGACTAACACTGACAATTCTGAGGGAGAAAGATGCTTACCACAAAGCCTGGGTCTCCTTCAGAGCCCTGTACCACTTGAGATCCTTCCAACATTGGCATTCCTTTGTGTTACATGATATATAGGTCCAAACAGCATTTTCAGTTGTAGAACAATATTATCAGGTAGTATGCTTCCATTTTTGTGTTGGAAAATGAAAAAATTTCAGCAAAATTGATATTTTACTTTGTATCCTACTCTTTTATTTTTTTTAAAGATTTATTTATTTATTATATATACAGTATTCTGTCTGCACATATCTCCATAGGCCAGAAGAGGGCACCAGATCTCATTACAGATGGTTGTGAGCCACCATGTGGTTGCTGGGAATTGAACTCAGGACCTTTGGAAGAGCAAGCAGCACTCTTAACCTCTGAGCCATATCTCCAGCCCTTGGATCCTACTCTTAATCCCTAGAGTCCTAAAAACTACCGTTATGGCATGCTCTTGATTATTAATACACTAACTCTTGTGGTAGTTTGAATAAAAAATGCCCCTCAAAATCCTAGGTATTTGAAAACTCACTCCTCAGTTTGTGGTGCTGTTTGGGGAGGTGGTGTAGTCTTGCTAGAGAAAGTCTATCATTGGGGATGGGCTTTGAGAGTTCATTATCTCACTGCTCTTCCAGTTTGTTCTCTCCGATTCCTATATGCAGTGAGCTGTGATCACTCAACTTCCTGCTCTTGCTTCCCTGCCATTATGGACTCTAGCCCTCTCCAACCATAAACCAAAATAAACTTTTCCCCTTCTACAAGTTGCTCTTGATCTTGATATTTTATCCCAGCAACAGAAAACTAATACAGCTCCTGATTTCAAATTCATGCATCCTACCAAGACCTCTATTATGCTTACTACATTTGTTTACCTAGACCAGTTAGCACTCATTGATAGTTGTAACAATATACTAGTGCTCAGGATATCCAGATCTCTTTGGATGTTACTTACTAAGATAAAAGGAGATAACACGGGCAAAATTGGAATTGTGTACTATTGTTCATTTCATGTAAATGCATGTTGGTTTTTTGGTTTTGTTGTTTTTTGAGATGGTTTCTATGTGTAGCTTTGCGCCTTTCCTGAAACTCACTCTGTAGCCCAGGCTGGCCTCCACCACCCGGTGCAAGTTGGTTTGATCCTCATTTCTGATAGGAAAATAATTCTTCTCCCAAATCAGTGGCTATGTACCATATAGCTAGCAATGGTACTATATATTCCCTGAAAAGTGTGTTAGGGCTAACACTCAGTTCAGATTGTAGCATTCTGTTGTAATCCTAATGAGTTTATTTGGCTTCTTCAGAGAAATAAAATGAAGACTACAGCCACTAAACAGATCAGTAAGAGTGGTGATAATTTTTTTTGCTATGCCCCAGGATATGATGTCAGTTTTGATTTACTATTTTTCCAGTTGGGGGGATTTCAGAGACTTCTATTTGCCTCCCACCATGTTAGCCCTTAATTTAGACAAATGGAGTATTTTTTTCTATTAAGATTTGTGGGGGTCTCTATGACTGCCATGCCAAGCAGAAAAATGAGTCATGGGGGGCAAGAAGTTAGTTCTGTTCAACAGGACTCAGTAGCCAGAATTGGTTCAAACTTTGGGAGTTTGACACCAAGTTGTTTATTTGCATATTTAAGCATAGCACAATTTGGTGAAGACTTCTCTGGTGATTAACTCAATCTCATGTGCACAATAAAGCTTAAGAGTGACTACATTATGCCAGGTGGCGGTGGTGCATGTCTTTAATCCTAGCACTCAGGAGGCATAGCCAGGCAGATCTCTGTGAGATCTAGGACAGGCACCAAAACTATATAGAGAAACCCTGTCTTGAAACCTCCCCCCCCAACAAAAAAGAGAGTGACCACATTGAAACTCTTTATAAAGTACATGTGACATCTTCCATAAAGGTGGGTTCTGTAGATTGACAAGCTCATGGTAAAGATCTGAGGGAGGAGCTGGTGTAGTCTTGACCATACAGATAGCTCAAAGGTCACCAGGCTATATTAAATACATCAGCTCCCAGCCCTCTGGGTGGATAACAGGTTATGAATCACCCCCTTTGAAGGAACAACCCTGTGTATTTAGCAACTCTGGTTTCTCTAGTGCTTATCTGTGAGCACAAGAAATTCTGTGCCTCCCACAAGGAATGGATGGATCAACAGTTAAGAGCACTTACTGCTCTTGCAGAGGAACTAGATTTGGTTCTGGGCATCTATATGGTGGCTCACAACTATCTGCAACTCTAATTCCAGGAATTCTGATGCCTTGTTCTGGCTTCCATATGCACCAGACATTCACATGGTATACATACATACATGCAGGTAAACACACTCATACACATAGTCCTGGAAATGTTTAGATATTCCACTTTTCTTTCCTTTAGATTCTTTGGGAGGATAGGCTAAGGGAATCATTTGTGTGTGCACTCACCACAATGTCCAGAGTATCCAGAGCTCATTTTCTTAACATCCAGTCCCTCTTCAAATGATGGGTTTTGACATGAAAACAAGGTGAAGAAGGAAACTGGGCAAGCAGATAGGATTTTTTTTTTCAAAAACCCTTTAAGCCTCAGAATTAACCATTTTCTTTAACAGTTCTTATTACACAACTATCATAAGAGACAATGATTTCTAGAATCCTTTGAAAATAAAGAACACATAGATACCACCTGAACTTTACCAATCATGAAAGCTGAATCTCTGAATTTTGATGATTTCTGTTGCCTTACTCCACAGTGTTGTTTCCCCTGCCGTAATTGAGTCTAATTCTATAATGATGTCTCTTACTGTCAACCCTGATCTATGGAGAACAGCCATTACTGAAGTCTTTGATAATATCTTTGCCCTTCTTCTATCTGCCTTACTTACTGATTTGGGGCTAGCTGACCATTGTATCATCTAATGGATAACAATCATCTGGTAGATCTTGTTACATAGAAGTGATTGTTCATTTTTTAAAGATTTATTTATTTATGTATTTTATGTATATGAGTTCTCCATTTGTATGAATGCCTGCATGACAGAAGAGGGCATTAGATTCCATTAGAGACAGTTGTGAGCCACCGTGTGGGTGATGGGAATTGAACTCAGGACCTCTGGAAGAGCAGCCAGTGCTCTTAACAACTAAGCCATTTCTCCAGCCCATGATTGTTCATTTTATCTATTAACTTTTTAAAGCTAAAGTTTGACCAAAAGTTGGCAAAATACGGTTTGGGGGCATGTACATGAGATGTTTTTGGAAAATATCAGCATTTTGATCAGTAGGTTGTACAAAGAGAATCCATACTCACCAATGTTGTTAAGCATTATGTTCTCTGAGAGTTTGCAGAGAACTATAAGGTAGAGGAAGAATGAATTCTTTGTCTCTTTCACACATATACATATGGACAGACATCAGAACTCCTCATATTGGGGATGTAGAACTCCAGGACTTATATGCTGTGGATATCGCTCTGTATAAATAAAATGCTGTTTGGCCATTAGCCAAGCAGGAAGTATAGGTGGGACAAGAGAGAAGAGAATTCTGGGAGGTGGAAGGCTAGGTCAGAGAGATGCTGCCAGCCACCACCATGAAAAGCAAGATGTAAGGTACGTGGCAAAGTATAGATTAATAAAAATGGGTTAGTTTAAGATAAAAAAGTAGATAACAAGAAGCCTGCCATGGCCATACAGTTTATAAGTAATATAAGCGTCTGATTATTTTATACGGTGGGTTGTGGGACCATGGGGGCTTGGTGGCACCTGGAGAGAAGCTTTCCAACTACACTTTACATCATTGGCTTGTTTCTCAGTTGGTAGATATCAGGCAGTGGAACTTTTCAGCTCCTATAATTGCATGATTGCAAATATATATAAGATATTGATTATGAGGCTATGTATTCGTGCTTGATAGTTTCATGTCAACTTGACACAAGCTAGTCATCCGAGAGGAGGGAATCTCAATTAAGAAAATGCCTTCAGGCTGGGCGGTGGTGGTGCACACCTTTAATCCCAGCACTTGGGGAGGCAGAGGCCAGCCTGGTTCGAGGAAAGGTGCAAAGTTACACAGAGAAACCCTGTCTCAAAAAACCAAAACCAAACCAAACCGAACCAAACCAAACCAAAACCAAACCAAACCAAACCAAACCAAACCAAACCAAACCAAACCAAACCAAACCAAACCAAACCAAAAAAAACAAGAAAATGCCTCCATAAGATCAGGCTATAGCCAAGCCAGTAGGACATTTTCTTAACTAGTGATTGATGGAGGAGGACTCCCATCATTGTGGGTGGTGCTATCCCTGGGATGGTGGCCTGGGTTCCATAAGAAAGCGGAGTGAGCAAGCCATGGGAAACAAGCTTGTAAGCAGTTACCCCTCCATGGCCTCTATATCAGCTCCTGCCTCTAGTCTCCTGCCCTGTTTGAATTCCTGTCCTGAATTCCTTCAGTGATGGACTACAATGTAGAAATACAATAAACCAAATAAATAAGCCAAATAATAAGCCAAATAAACCCTTCTTCCCCAAGTTGCTTTGGTCATATTATTTCATCATGACCATAGTGACCTTAACTAAGACAATATTTCTCCAATTTTTGATAGGTTGAAACAGTTAATATACTCTTTTCCAGCAACAATGTTGTAGGAATTTAGCAGAATTGCTGTGTCTGGGGTAGACTTTAGAATGAGCAGCTGTTTTCTATAAGTACTTTGATCCTGAAGAATCATTGTGGTAAACAGTAAAGAATCCTTGAGGAAAACAGTGATCATTTTCCATGATTTGTAGAACTGTTTTACTGAGGGGTCATTGCAGCCATCCCATGACTTTGGTCAAAAAACGCCTCAGGCACACCTGAGGCTCCTGTACTGTTGTGTATTGTAAACTATACATAATAAATGACTAAAGTCATGAGAGCATGTGATGCTTTCCTTTAGTAGGACATGAAAATTAGATTCCTTGGTATGAGGAAATACTTTGTGTAACAATCAGTAAACACTCCTTTTTATGGCTGTTTGGACCTTCCTGCTGCCACTTAGGCCTTAAAATTTCATCTTGGAGTGCCTTCTTTCTTCAGCCAACCTATGATACACAGAGTACCTTGACACAGCAGAATTTCCTATTTGAATTTACCACTAGTTAAAGTCTTAACAGTAGATTGTTTTAAGTTTTTTTTTAATGCATATTATGATTCTTAAACAGTGTTTTAAATAATTTCCTCTCTATATATCTGCTTTTTTGTAACATAATCCTTTATTGATTCTTTGAGGATTTCACATCATGCACTCCAATCCCATTCACCTCCCAGTCCTTCCATATCCACCTCTCACCACTGCAGCATACCCCACCCCCCAGAAAACCCAAAAAGAAAAAAATAATTAAAAACAAAACAAGAAAAATAACACCACAATCACCCATCTTCCCCAACACCTCTTCATTCGTCCTAGTGGCATTGGAAACACCAGTGTGTCACTGTGTCAGTGTGTCCAGGGTGTTAGTGTACCCAATCTGCCACAGCTGCAAATGTTCATTGCTGCAATGAGTCACCGGTCAGGTTCAAGGCCACTGGCCTCTGGCACACCATTATCACTGGACCCTCACTAAAACCCCTCTCAGATATCCTGCTGTTGCCCCAAGTCATGGAAATCCTTTGGTGTTGTTCTACAGGACCACCCCCTTCACATGCTCTGGTAGGTCATAGATGGGGTAGATGTTAGGGTGGGCCAACCCAAGGCCCAAGATATGAGCCTTGGTGGTAGCTGAGCTGGTTATTCCTGAATGCTGTAACCATCCTGCTCAGGGGAGGAGTAGAGCCAACTCTCCTGTGCCCATGCCATTGGGGCCAGCTCTTCTACACCTATGGTGAAGGGTGGGGCTTTCTCTCCCAAGTGCAGGGACCAGCACTCCTATGAGGGGCAGGGCCAGCTCTATTGTTGAAGTGTCCAGCAAGGGTAGGGCCAGCTATCCCAGGGATAGTGAAGGGAGGGGCAGGCTCAGCCTGGCCCTGGAATTTCAATACACATGGTTCCTATGGCCCCCTGTAGTAACACATCCATGGACATCAACCCAGACCCTGGCTGCTGCAGGACCATGGACCCAGACATGGCCCCAGGCAGCAGCTCAGACCTGGACATCACCATGGCCTCTGGCGGCAGCACAGGCCATCCAGATCAGCATCGCTCGGGTGGCAGCATGATCCTTGGACACCTTAACAACTGACCTTTCTGCATTGAGTTAGGATCTGTATTCTTCCTATCATTTTACTTTATTCACCTGCTTGGCAAATAGTGACCCAGTTTGAGAACTGTATATTATCATCTGTTTTATAAGAGTACCTCTGTCATATATGTGTCTGGGATCCAAACTTTGAGATAAAATTTAGTGAAGAATGTTTGTTAGGTTGTACTCCTGGGATTTCTACCCATGAAGGGGAAGGAGGAGAAAACACAACTATGACATGATCTTTACAATAGACTAGCTAACCCATCAATAATTCAGAGCTTAAACTTGACTGCTAGAGTTATTCCACATTTGGCCCCACATGGTTGGGACTTTATATATTTTTTCTGGTCTGCCATTAGCAGGATACTCCATGAAGGGCATGACCTTGGGTGATATATGTGCAAAACTGAGTGCAACTTTGAGGGTCTGTAATTGAACCTTGCCTGTTGATAACGTTCCCATGACTTGAGCTGAAAAGGTCATCCTTGAAAACAAATGGAGCAACATATCTCCAAAGTTCATCAAAATATTTTAAATATATTTTATTGTGAAATAACTTTTGATGCAAAACATTTATAAATAAAGTACAAAGAGGTTTCATTTCATTCATCATTTATTTAACTTGCTCAAATGTTAACATTTTATATAAGATGGAAAAGATTGAAAGTTTTGTTGGGTGTAGTATTCTAGGCTGGCATCCATGGTCTCTTAGTGTCTGCAAAATGTCTGTCCAGGACCTTCTGGCTTTCAGAGTCTCCATTGAGAAATCTGATCTGATAGGTCGGCCTTTATATGCTAGTTGACCTTTTTCCTTTTTCTTTTTCTTTTTCTTTTTTCTTTTTTCTTTTTTCGAGACAGGGTTTCTCTGTGTAGTTTTTTTGGTGCCTCACAGAGATCTGCCTGCCTTTGCCTCCTGAGTGCTGGGATTAAAGGCATGTGCCACCACCGCCCAGCTTTACATCTCGATTTTTTTTTTCCGAGACAGTTTTTCTGTGTAGCTTTGTGCCTTTCCTGGAACTCACTCTGTAGCCCAGGCTGGCCTCGAACTCACAGAGATCTGCCTGCCTCTGTCTCCCGAGTGCTGGGATAAAGGGATGTGCTACCACTGCCCATCTTCCTTTATTGCTCCTAATATTCTTTCTAACAACAAATGGTGCCCAACGTGTTGGCAAGAGTTTCCACCTAAAACCTGACAAAAAAGATTCTAAAATGGAGCTAAAAACATCTTCCTACTTGTCTCTCTCAAGTTAGCAGCAGCCTGCCAGTTTGAGCTACTATGGCGCGTTCCTGGCATGTGCATCTGACCTGCAGTATGGCGGAAATGAGGAATCTACAAGCAACACTTTACTCTGCTGCATGGTAGATTTAGCCTTTGGTAAAAGAAAAAAGAAAAAAAAAAGTTTCTGGGCTACACGCTGCTTTGATAGAACTGCTTCTGATAGTTGATGGTACACATGGCTCCAGACCCAGAGCTGGCGGTGAACTGTACCACCGCCTGTTGGGAAGCTGAGGTGGGCGGAGCCGACAGCCACATTGGTGTTTCAATCTTACAAAGATGGGTATTACACAGAGAATCTGGTTTGTGTTGTCTTTGGGATTTTTAACTATAGAAAAAGATTTGATCATAAAAGCTGTTGAGTTAAACAAATATGTAAATTTTAAAGGTACCTTGACTTCAAAATTTGGATATAAGGATATGTTGCTTTGGAAAAGAGTCTCTGCTTTTGTTTCCACAGAAAGCCAGAGGCTATGGATTTGTTCCAGATTAAGATACATCAGGTTTGATCAGCCAAGACCACCCGAAAGGTATCCAATGACACCATGGCCCAGATGATCTAACATCCACAATGGTTTCAAGGCAACTAGCTCTGAGGTTTACCCTCACGGACTACTCCATAATCCTAAAATTTTCTTTGTGTCCCCATAAGATACAGCACCCCCCTCCAGCAGGAAGTAGTAAGAGAAACTACGTCCAAATTCCCAAAATTATCAAGCTGGCTTTAAAGATGGAATTGGCTCACTCCTTCGCTAAACTCAGGCATATTGCTAAAAGAAAAGGTTAAGAGATTCTTGTGTCCCAAATCAGAACAGCCCTCTGGTGTGGGACAGAGAAAAAACAATATTTTTATTTAAATCAGGTTGATTATAAATGTGATCTCTTTCTAAAATAAAAAAGGACATATGATATAGATATAATGGGATAAAAGGGTAGATTAATGAACTTACTTTAAAGAACAACAACTTGTTTAAAATGTCTTACATTGGTATAGATTTTAGTCTATTGATACAAACTTAAAGTTAATTTTGTTATTCTGTATATATATTTCTACTCTCATTTGAGGTATTTTGTTTATGCAATTCATTTAGATTATAATGGATAATTAAGAAATACAGATCAATTAGTCTTCTATGATAGTTAAACTTGTAGTCATATTAAGTTTTCTAGGTATACATAGATATATTTCAGATAGACAAGTAATCTTCAAACACTTCAAAGGTCTACAGAATATGGCATTTAAAATATTTTTAAAATTTAGACTTTCTGGTCAGTGAGACATGTCTGCTCCTGGCAACACCAATTTACTTCAGAGAGGAGGATGGGCATTGAAGACACTTCATATGGAGTTTATTTTCACCTTGGCAAAAATAGCCATTTGGGCAAGAAACTGCACTTTCCTGGACTGCTTGATCAACTGGACATGCAGGACCCACAGAAAGGTGACCACTGAACTTTGCTTGACAAAATGGTCCTTCAGGTTCCTGCTTCGCAGAGGAAACTGCCAGACATTCTACAGGACACTGAAAAAAGTGACCAAGGGACTCTAGCCCTGTGGGCTGAAGTCAAATGCCCCAACTTTACAAAGAAACATTAGGTGATATCCAGGCTGCCAGCTGTCTCTGTCTACCCTACAAGACTCCTGAAAGTTGCTTGTAACCTTCTCCCAGTTCTCAGGTAATATTATATCCTTCTGAGGTCTTTGATGTAGTTGAAGACTAGATAGGTATAATTTTCCTTAGTTATGATAAAAGATAAGTTAGATATAAAACCTTAGACTCATAAATATAGGTTAGATAAAATATTTTGTTTAATTTTGCCAAAACAAATAGACTAGATATTGTAACTATAATTCTTGCTTGATAATTGTTTTGTTATATGTAATTTTACTACGTAAAAGTTAAAACCTTCCTTAAAAAAAAAGAAAAGAGGAAGTGCTGTGGATATTGCTCTGTGTAAATAAAATTCTGATTGGCCAGTGGCCAGGTAGGAAGTATAGTCAGGACAAGAGAGAAGAGAATTCTGGGAGGTGAAAGGCTGGGGTGGAAAATCTGCCAGCTGCCACTAGGACAAGGAAGATGTAAGGTAATGGTGAGCCACGAGCCATGTGGCAAAGTATAGATGAATAGAAATGGGTTAATTTAAGATAGAAGAAGTAGATAAAAAGAAGCCTGCCACGGCCATACAGTTTGTAAGCAATGTAAGTTGCTGTGTGTTTACTTGGTTGGTTCTGAGCGTCTATGGGCCTGGCGGGTGAGAGAGATTTGTCCTGACTGTGGGCCAGGCAGGAAAATTCTAACTACACACTTATTCCCAGCACTTTAGCAAGATATGAGTATCTGCATTAACTCCTGCTCCCTGCCCAAAGAAGCTTCTCTCACATAGGCTGAGAGCAGCTCTAGTCTATGAGCATAACCATGAATATTTAGAGGGCAGTTTGGAAGCATGCCAATTCAGTAAAATAACAGCAGGAATTCTCCCCAGAGCACCAGCTACTTCCCTATACATAGGCTTTTGACCAGGCTTACAGTACTAGACATAAACTCCTCCTTCTGCATCAGGACTCAAATCCTACAGGAAAGTGGCTGTTTACTTCACAAACAACCATTGTCATGATTGCGCCAGCATTCGCATCTTACTCAGCTGGCCAGTGGTGTGATAAGTAGGGTCCACTACCAGATGTACCACTGGTGAGTTTTCTTCCACCTTGGCTTCCTTGGCAACTTCTGACACAAGGAAAGTCATCCAGCAGGAAGGAAGTTTCCAAGTCAGTCCAGATTGATTTCTCTGTGTCCTATAATCAAATTATATGGTAGCAATAGGGTCTTACTATGTAGTTCTGGTAGGCAACCAAGAGCAATGGAAATGGTCTGTCTTGTGTTGTGTGCCTCTGAGCCTTCCATGACCAGTAACTCATAAAGAAGTACCATACATCTGGCATATGTATTTTCACTTAATACCTCATGACTTCTGGTGGCATCCTTACCCATCCATGCAGGATACCTCCAATCAAAATGCCTAAGTTTTTTTTGTTTGTTTTTGAGACAGGGTTTCTCTGTGTAGCTCTGGCTGTCCTGGAACTCACTCTGTAGATCAAGCTGGCTTAGAACTCAGAGATCTTCCTGCCTCTGCCTCCCAAGTGCTGGGATTAAAGACATGTGTCACCACGCATTGCTACCTTAAAATGTTTTAGTTAGCTTAGAAAGTAGTGGGGTTTTGTAAATTTTCTCACATATCCTTAGTTTAGTTAACACTCTCCTATTTGCTCTGGTTTCCCATTTTATATCCATTTTTTTTTTTTTTTGCTCAGGGAGATTTATTTTATGTCTATGGATATTTTGTGTGTTTTGTATGCATGTATGTCTGTGCAGCACAGATACCAGAAGAGGGCCTATCACATGATATCACCTGGAACTGAAGTTACAGACTGTTGTCAGCCTCCATGTGAGTACTAGGAACTGAACCTGGGCCTTCTGGAAGAGCATTCAGTATTCTTAACCAGTGAGTCATCTGTCCAGAACCAGATTTTCTCCCTCCCCCACACTGTGTATATGTGTGTGTTTGTGTAAGTGCACATGTGTGCAGATGCATGTACCCACGCCTTTGCATGCATGTGGAGGCCAGGGTACAACCTCAGTTGTCATTCATCATTATCCATTTTATTTTCTTGAGACAGGATCATTCATTTACCTGGAATTCACCAAGTAGGCTAGGCTGGCTGTTCAGCAAATCATAGTAATCCATCTGTTTCTGCCATCTCAGTGCTGGGGTTACAAGTGACACCATCACCATATTCAGATTTCTCTTTTAAACTAGGATTCTGAGTAATCAATTTCAGGTTCTCATGTTTGTAAGGCAAGGACTTTACTAGTTGAAGTACCATCCTGGCCTTCTGTGTTGATATTTGTATTCATTTTGTTAGGTAAACAACAAAACAAAACAGAGCAGGCAAATTATAAACTTTGGCATCTCCTGGGAGGAGGGAGATGGAGAAGAGGAAGCAATTTTTGAGTTAGAAATGAAAGCAGGAAGATTCAGCAATGGACGTCTGAAATGTGGAATGGTGCTCAAAGAAAGAGAATACTGAGTGCTGGCACAAACATTCTTGGGATTTTTGATAGTATTCAAAGGAGAGATAGAAATGTAGAAAAGGAAAAGTAGTACTTTCTTGCTGGGAGCCATCCCCGGTGGTGGATGGGTCCTGAAGAGGGTGTAAGGAGTCAGCGGGGAAAGAAGTGAGCCAGGCCATGGTGGTCAGGAGAATCTTGCAGCCTGACTGATTAGCAGCCAGAGTGTTTCTTTATTTATACAGAATTCAGTTAGCAGGGATACATTCATGATGTTCCAAAACGTAGATCATATCATTTTTGGTTTGGACATGTGTTTCACTTCCTTTTGCTCATGTTTTAGTCATCATTAATAAACTATGATAGAACAGAGTTATCATTTCCAATCATTTTCCCTCAAGTTTTGACATCATTAATAAGCAGAGTTTATTATCATTCTTACTCATAAACCCCATAACCCAATTTTTGAGAATCTAGAGGCATTTGACAGCCTGTGCTCAGGCTAGTTGTTTTGGTTGCTTCAAGGACACTAGACCAAAACAAAATCTTCAACCACCATGGGCATTTTTCTGTGTCCTAAGCAATGTATTATTAACTCTTAGTGGTCAGAGTGCCCAGGAAAAATCCTCAGGCTAAATCTGCAGTTATTACAATCAGTGCTCACATTTATATCCTTATAGAATTTGTCTATATGTCTAATCCTAGCATTCTGTTGTTCCTTGGTCATATGACATTATAGTGGCTCTACATGAGCTAACTTCTAAGAGAGGGAAATCCTAACACCTCATACTTTTATTATCTTTCCACTTCATACTTTGCTTATCAGTATGTCTCTATACAGGGCAGAGTTGTATGCCACATAATTGCCCAAGTGTACAGTTGTAATCTGAACTGTGGACAATGCCTCTAGGCCACTGAATCTTGTTGACCTTTTTGAATTTAATTTGTTTTGAATATCTTGTTCCTGTGTAAGTAGAGGGACAAATGTTTCAAGAATGTCTCATAGCCTCATAAAGAGACCCTTGCCTTCTTCTTTATGTGTTACAACCTCCAAGGTGTAAGGAAGACCTTCAAGTATATAAGGATATCTCCCTCAAAGTGTGTGTGTGTGTGTGTGTGTGAATAGTATGTTCAGGACTTTCCTGGGTAAGCTTAGAAGCAATATTCCTGGGAGAAGGCATAAATGATTCATAAGGAATTTTCCATCAATCTAATATCCTCAAATTGTACAAATATTAAGAGTGCCCCAAGTATGTAACAGGTGGAGATGAAAACCAAAGATGGCAAGGCAGCCATCATGTGGCTCAGCTTTGCTGGATCTTTGTCAAGCAGCTGTGCTGGCTTTACGACTTCTGCCATTCTTTCAGATATGGCTATGCCACTTTCTGGGCATAACATAACTCATGAACAGAAAAACTATTCCCCTTACTTCCTAAACATATGTTAAGATAAATCAACTTTGCTGAGGCCAGCTGATAAACAATCTCAGTTGGATTAACTCAGTTGGATAAAGGAGAGAATAATGGTATGTAATGTTAGACTCATTAGGTAGTTTAGAATGTTATGTTTCTAGATATGGATTTTAAATTCAGTTCTTTTGGCTAAGAGGAAGTATTTTTTTCTTAATGAATTTCAATAAATTCTAGATACTTTCTTCCTTTCATACAATATTTTTTTTTAAAAACAGGGTCTTACTATGTAGCCATGGCTAGCCTGGAAGCCACTGTGTAGACCAGGCTAGCCTTGAACTAATAGCAATCTACCTGCCTCTGTCTTCTGAGTGCTGAGATTAAAAGTATCCACAACTGTGCCTAGTCTTTATAGTATTTTAAATCCTAAGGAACAGGAATTGTGATACTTCCTTTTCTTATGTGTTACTATGGAAACACAAGGTGGATTCCATAGCTAATTATGAATGAGGAGCCCATCCTTAATGATCCAAGCCTACCAATGCCCGACTTGCTGCCTAAAATCATCCCTCAAGAGTTGAGACCCTAAAACACTTTAGAAGATGAATGCCAATTCAAGGCAATCTGGCTACTTATGGCTAAAATGTGGGTGTAGAAGACTATAGGGTCTCCACTTGTGCTAACTTTCCAGCCTTAGAGAATGATCAATAAGAGAGCTTGAGCTAGTAAGACAATCAGAGTGTGGATCCACTGTATGAGAAAAGAAATAAAATTAAGAGAGCAGTTAAGCACACAAGTTTAAATGTTAATAGAATTGCTTCTAATATTATAAAGGTAAAATTCATTTCCCCCATAAAGATCCAGAGATTTATTCAGTTCCAAAACAGTTTGTCAAAGGGATGACAGTGTCTAACATAGCTGAAATCTGATGTGGTGATATTGTGTTCCTCCAAATACTGTGCACACTAATAAACTTATCTGGGGTCAGAAAACAGAACATCCACTAGATACAGAGGACAGAAAATGGTGGCACACATGCCTTTAATCCTAGCATTCCAAAGGCAGAGATCTGCCTGGATCTCTGTGTGTTCAAAGCCATACTGGAAACAGCCAGGCATGGTGACTCACGCTTTTAATCCCAGGAAGTGATGGCAGAAAGCAGAAAGGTATATAAGGCATGAAAACCGGGAACTAGAGCTGGTTAAGCTTTTAGGCTTTTGAGCATCAGTTCAGCTGAGATTCATTCTAGATGAGGACTCAGAGGCTTCTAGTTTGAGGAAACAGGATCAGCTGAGGAGCTGTTGAGGTGAGGTAGCTGTGGCTTGTTCTGCATCTCTGATCTTCTAGTGTTAACCTCAATACCTGGCCCCAGGTTTTATTTTATTAATAAGACCTGTTAAGATTCATGCTATAATCTGATCACACACACACACACACACACACACACACACACACACACACACACACACACACACACCAGTTAATGAAATGGTGAGGGAAACCACAAGTCCTTTGATCTTGTTGTAGCTGATTAGCTGTGATTGTCCTATTTGACATGTCAATAGTACATACCTGTGTGTAATGAGGAAGTCTGTAAAGCCTGAATTATTATTTATTCTTTTTAAAAGTAGAGCCTAGGGGTTGGGGATTTAGCTCAGTGGTAGAGCACTTGCCTAGCAAGCGCAAGGCCCTGGGTTCGATCGATCCTCAGCTCAAAAAAAAAAAAAAAGTAGAGCCTAGTTCTTTTTATATTATATTTATATTATCTATTATTTCTCTTTTTGGTTGTACTTTCCTATTGTGTGTTTAAGGTCATTTAGGTGGCCAAAAATTAACCATTTTTCTTTTTTTGGAAAAGCCAATTTGGGCTCTTTAGAAGTTACTTTTAGAGACTTCAAAGATGCCTGTTTTTGCCCCTCCCTTTCTCCCTCCCCCTCCCTCCCTCCCTCCCTCCCTCCCTCCCTCCCTCCCTTCTCTTTCTTTCTTTCTTTCTTTCTTTCTTTCTTCCTTCCTTCCTTCCTTCCTTCCTCCCTCCCTCCCTCCCTTCCTCCCTCCCTCCCTCCCTTCCTTCCTTCTCTCCTTTCTTTCTTTTTCTTCCTTTTGAAATACAGTCTCATTTTTAGTTCCTGCTGCCTGGGAACTTGTGTTTGTAGATCAGGCTGGCCTCAAGCTCACAGAGAAGGCATCCCCTGCCTTTCAAGTGCCAGGATGAAGGATATGCTTCACCATGCCTGACTACATGCATTGCTTTCTTTACTAGCTGTGCCCTTTGTTGGGATGGATCAAAGTTATTTGCTATGTGACTTCCCTTGGACAGACTGAGACATTTCCCTCTGTAATTGGCTCCCCTCTTTTGGAGTGTACACTGGTTAAGAGTCCAATGTTTAGGGTCTTTGTGATCAAAATGACAGGTGACCTTTCAGAGATTTAGGATTCTTCCAGAGGTGGCCTTTCAACCTCTGAGGCCTGACTGACATGGTGGCAAGAGTCAAAATGTTGGCTGCAATTTTAGCCATTACACCGTTATTGAATTTTACCTCCAGGTATGCTTCTTCAACATCAATGTGGTGATTTAAATGATGATGGCCCTAATAGGCTCATATACTTGAATATTTGGTCCCCACTTAGTGGAACTGTTTTGGAAGAATTAGGAGGTATGATCTTGTTGGAGGAGCTGTGCCACTGGGGGTGGGCTTTAAGTTTTAAAAAGACCCTGTCAGGCCAAGTCTCTGTCTCTCTCTGCTTGCTGCAGAGAGAATTGAGATGCAATTCCCAGCTACTTCTCCAGCACCATGCCCTACTGCATGCCACTATGCTCTTTGCTGTGATGACCCTCTGAAGATATATACAGGCCCCCAATTAAACGCTTTCTTCCGTAAGTTGCTTTGGTCATTGTGTCTTTTCACAGCAATGAAACAGTAACTGAGTCAGTTACACTAGTCCTGAAAAAAACTTAGATACAGAACATATCTGCTTACTTTTTCACCTTTTATAAACCAGATCTATCTGGAGGATGATATTAAAGCTTACATGTGTCATTCTCTCTAACAATTACTTAAACTTTCTGGCAACACTGTAGAAGGTCAACTTAACCTCTTTTTAAGACCTAGGAATATAATTCATCTCAATTATGGGGACTATATCTGAGAGGCAAATTAGTAGTAATAAGAGGTGAGATATGATAAGAAAACTGGGAATTGGGAGTTACCTTAGTTGGTGCAGGTCAGGGCCAACACATTGCCTGGAAATAAGGAATGTGCCCTGATCAATTCCATGGTCACTTTGGTTGAAGAGAATCAAGGTCCAAAGTGTTTCTGGGAATTCCAAGAGTTACCTTGGTTGGTAGGGACTAAGTTTCCTGGCTGGCAAAGACCAAGACTGAAAGGTTGCTTGATTGGTTGGATTGAGCTTTAACTTTCCTCTTTTATTTCTACAGTATAAATATACAATTGCCTCTCTTGGATATAGCATCAATTTCATTCATGTAAAGATCTGTAGTGGTCAGAAGAAAACCAAGAAAGAAAGAACTGCTTTCGGCCTGCAATGTGTTGGAGGCTCATGGCTGGAGGAGAAACTCCATGTTCCCTTGGGAGATCAGTTGGTACATTAGGTGAAACATTGTCTTCAGGACAGAAGAAGCCATCATGGAGGTCTGATACAGAAAAACCATTAACCTTATCACATAGCAATAAGGTTATCCAGAAACATTACCTAAGTGTAGTCACCCATTTTTAATGAAAGGCTCCTGTGTTAGATTAGCATGGAATTCCCATTGCTGTGTGATAAGGCCAATGCTGTAAATAAGGACATGGAGAAATGGCTATACCTTTGGACTTAGGGTCTAAGAAAGCAAGTAGGTTTGCCAATGGTGATCTGTGAGTAGCTGTATGTCAGGGTGTGGTTCAGAGAACAAGTAAGAGTGCTCATAGTGTCTGGACAACCATGATGAGGATTTTTGTCAGTATTCAAAGAAAGAAATGTGCAAAAGTTATCTCTCCTGAGCTAGAACTCAGAAAAGCAGGCAGGCTTAGCAGTGAGGATCACCTAGCAACAGTTACCACATTTTTTGCTCTGTTCATTCACTGATAGAGATCTAAACTGATTTAATAACTTGGATGGTGTCTTAGTTGGGATTTTTATTGCTTCAATGAAATACCATGACAAAAAAGCAAGTTGGGGAGGAAAGGGTTTATTTGGCTTACACTTCCACAGCATTGTTCATCATTGAAGGAGGTCAGGACAGTGTCTCAAACAGTGCAGAATCCTGAAGGCATGAGCTGATGTAGAGGCCATGGAGGAGTACTGCTTACTGGCTTGCTTCCCATGGCTTGCTCAGCCTACTTTCTTATACCAAGACCACTAGCCAAGGCATGGCACCACCCACAGTGGGCTGGACTTTCACCCATTGATCACTAATTGAGAAAATGTCTTACAACTGGATCTCATGGAGGCATTTCATCAACTGAGGCTTCTTCTTCTCTGATGACTCTATACCTTGGGTCACGTTGACACACAATCAGCCAGTGCAGATGTTGTCTTAGTTATGGTTTCTATTGTTGTAATAAGACAACATCACCAAGGCAACTGACAAAAGAAAGTGTCTAATCTGGGACTCACAGTTGCAGTCCATAACCACTATGGTTTGATACATGGCAGCAGGCAGACAAGGCACCGAAGCACCAAGAAGCAGAGAGCCTTTGCTTTTACCTCCTCCAATACACCTTCTAATCCTTCCCAAACAGGTCTGTCAACTGAGGACCAAGTATTCAAACACAGGAGCCTATGGGGGCCGTTCTCATTCAAACCACCACAGATATCGTGATAGTGCTGAACTAAACATGGATATGCAGATATATTCATTGCATAACACATTTGATTTATTTGGGTATACATCCAAGGATTTTATACCTGGAGAGCCTGACAGTTCTAATTTTCATTTTTGGGAGGAATCATCCCACTACTTTCCACTGTGGCTTCTCTGAATTACCTTCCTTCCAACTGTACAGGAGTTACTTTCCCCCAAATATTTGATCGGATTTATGGTTGATTTTTGTTTGATGACAGACATTATAATTGGAATCTCAATATAATTTCATTTACACTTCTCTGATGATACTAAACATTTCTTTCATTTATTTATTGGCTATTTGTATATTTAAAAATATTTCTAAAGTCTTGGTGATGTGTTCAGTAAGTTCTCACAATTCTTTTAACATGCATTTCTTCTAAATTAGGACTTGCTTGGTATCTGCCCCTTTTGAACATACTAGTATCTGACTTTATATGACTAGTGGCATGAAGAGTTGGTAGGTGAAGTCTATCTTTTCACAGTACAATTGTCTCAGGTAAGGTTATTACAGAGTACAAATGTTGGGACAGCACCACTAAGAAAGAAGGTGAGTTTTTTTTTTCTGGAAAAATGGCTCTCTTAGTATAAAAATCTAAGCTACAATTAGGTTTGAATAAGCCCAGATAGTCTCATTCCTATTTCAAAGATACTTGCTTTTTCACAATCAACACTCCAACATTTAAAAAAAATACATTAATTATTAATTCAACATCTGTAATTATTTGCTAACCTAAAGGATTAGATTTTATGTTTAGGTTTTATATATGCCATCCTTGTGGATCGATCTAAGGATGAAAAAACTTTTTAGAGAAATCCTAAGAATGGTTGCATTTCAGATTATGTACTAAACTGAGAATTTTAAAACTTCATTTGTTATTTTATTTAAATGTTACAGTACAGTTACATGTGGTGACTTCCCATATGTATCTTCCTCATTTTTACAATGGTATAGATTATTGTTGATTATTTTTTACTCTTTACTCTTTGGGCCCACCACCCAGCTCCCAAATAAATCACACACAGAAGCTTATTCTTAATTATAAATGCATGGCCTTCCTTAGCTTAGCTTGTTTCTTGCCAGCTTTTCTTAACTTAAATTATTCCATCAACCTTTTGCCTCTGGGCTTCTACTTCTGGGTTCTTCTGTAAATCTTACTGTTACTCCATGGCTGGCTGGGTGGCTGGGTGGCTGGTCCTTGATGTCCTCCTCCTTTTCTTGTTCTTTCTTCTCTCCCTCTCAGATTTCTTCTTCTATTGATTCTCTGCCAGGCAGTCCCACCTATCCTTTCTCTTGCCTTGCTATTGGCCATTCAGTTTTTTATTAGACCATCAGGTGTTTTAGACAGGCAAAGTAACACAGCTTCACAGAGTTAAATAAATACAACATATACAAAAGTAACACACCTTAAAATAATGTTCCACAACAGTTTAGCACCTATCTACTTTTCTTGATAGAGGCTGGCTTTCTACAAGAAATTCACTATAGGTGAACATAAGAGCAAATGTTTCATTTTTGCTTGCTAGGGACTACCATTGTGCCAGTTTCTTCAGGAAATGAGATGATTATTGCCTTCATATCTAGTCAGATCACACAATACACACTAAAAGTCATTGTTGAATATTTATTGCATGTAATCTCTTCTCAGCCAAACTACACTTTTCTTGGGCCCAGAGTAACGGAAGCAACTCAAGATAGGTGAGGAAAAATACTTACACTTAATATACATGATTATATATTTACAACATCATTGGTAGTGTGGATAGTGAAACTTTAGAAGTTATTGATTTTCAAGATTACATTGATATCTATGATATAGGTGTTGGTAGGCCACTACTGCTGTTCTGACATATCTAAGAACCCAAAGCATTATGTCTTGATACTGGGTCACTATACATAGCTATTGATCCTACTGGAATTAAAATAGTGAGACTTTATAGCTCCTTTTTCTTTTTAAAAAATATTTATTTATTATGTATACAGTGTTCTGCCTGCATGTATGCCTGCAAGCCAGAAGAGGGCGCCAGATCTCATTACAGATGATTGTGAGTGCCACCATGTGGTCGCTGGGAATTGAACTCAAGACCTCTGGAAGAGCAGCCAGTGCCCTTAACCCCTGAGCCATCTCTCCAGCCCATGAGCCATCTCTCCAGACCTCCTTTTTCTTATTAAGAAAATTTCCCATATGAGCCCCAGGTTCCAAACAGCCAGCTCATTCACTAAGGACAGGTCCGGGTCCCATTGCCTGGGTGTCTCCCAAACAGTTCAAGCTATTCAATTGTCTCATTTATCCAGAAGGCCTGATCCAGTTGGGGGCTCCACAGCTTTTGGTTCATAATTCATGTGTTTCCATTAGTTTGGCTATTTGTCCCTGTGCTTTTTCCAATCTTGGTCTCAACAATTCTCGTTCATATAATCCCTCCTCTTTCTCAACAATTGGATTCATGGAGCTCCATCTGAGGCCTGGCCGAGGATCTCTACATCCACTTCCATCAGTTATTGGATGAGAGTTCTAGCATGATAGTTAGGGTGTTTGGCCATCTGGTCACCAGACTAGGTCAGTTTGGGCTTTCTCTTGACCATTACCAGTAGGCTACAGTGGAGGTATCATTGTGGATTTCTGGGAGCCTCTCTAGCAGTGTGCTTCTTCCTGTTCTCATGTGGTCTTCATTTATTATGGCCTGTTATTCCTTGTTCTCCCTTTCTGTTCTTGATCCAGCTGTGATCTCCTGCTCCCCTAAGCTCTCTTTCTCTTGAAACTTGCTTGCCCTTCATTACCCCCACTATCATCCAGGTTGTTCATGTAGATCTCATCCATTTTTCTGTCATTGGGCAATCCCTGTGTCTTTCTTAGGGTCCTGTTTTCTAGGTAGCCTCCCTGGAATTGTGAGTAGCAGTCTAGTAATCTTTGTTTTACAGCTAGTATCCTCCTATGAGTGAGTAATACCATATTTGTCTTTTTGAGTCTGGGTTACCTCACTCAGGATGATTTTTTCTAGATCCATCCATTTGCCTGCAAACCTCATGATGTCATTGTTTTTCTCTGCTGAGTAGTACTCCATTGTGTATATGTACCACATTTTCTTTATCCATTCTTCAGTTGAAGGGCATCTAGGTTGTTTCCAGGTTCTGGCTATTACAAACAATGCTGATATGAATATAGCTGAGCAAATGCCCTTGTGTTATGTTTGAGTATTCCTTGGGTATATGCCCAACAGTGGTATAGCTGGGTCTTGAGGTAGATGGATTCCCAATTTTCTAAGGAAGTGCCATATTGATTTCCAAAGTGGCTGTACAAGCTTGCATTCCCACCAGCAGTGGAGGAGAGTTCCCCATGCTCCACATCCTCTCCAGCATAAGGTGTCTTCAGTGTTTTTGATCTTAGCCATTCTGACAGGTGTAAGGTGTCCTTAGTGCATGAGCTGGCTGTTTGGAACCTGGGGCTTATGTGGGGACACTTTGCTCAGCTTGGAAGGAGGGGACTGGATTTGCCTGTACTGAATCTACCAGGTTTAGCTGAATCCCGAGGGGAGTCTTTGCCCTGGAGGAGATGGGAATGGTGGGGAGGGGTTGGCAGGAAGGCAGGGGTGGGGGTGGGAAGGGGGAGGACAGGGGAACCCATAACTGATATATAAAACTGAAACACAAATATCCATATAAAAATAAAATTTGAAATAAAAAAAAGAAAATTTCTATTTATTTTACATACCAACTACAGTCTCCCTCCCCTCCCTCTCCCTACCCCCCAGCATTCTCCCCTATCCCAATGCCCATTCCCACCACCTCCAAGGCAAGGCCTCCCATGGGGAATCAGCAAAACCTGATTAGCTCTTTCTTAATATATATTGCTACACCATTCTTTGTCAAGTTGTCAAGAGACACAAGTGACTATACCAATATAGCAGATGTTATTTTTATGTCCCATTTGTAATAGGTCTTTCTTTGGACCACCAGCTCCCAAATAATGACATGGAGACTTCGTATTAAGAATGAAAGCTTGGCCTTGGTTTAGGATTCTTCTTAACTAGCTCTTAAAACTTAAATTAACCCATTTATATTAATCTACATTCTGTCACGTGGCTTGTTACCTTTAAGTCAGAAGTAAGTCTGACTTCCTCTGCATCTTGCTGGTGAATACTCTGGTTCAGATTCTTCCTCTGAGTCCTTCTCTCTCCCCAAATTCCTGCCTATCTTCTCCTGCCTAGTTGTTGGCCATTCAGCTCTTTATTAGAAGATACCTGAGGAAGGTGAGGTAAAACAGACACATCTTCACACAGTGTGATCAATTTCCCACAACACCCATTGGCCCACCTTAGAGTTCATCTTCAGTTCTGTGGAAACCAGCAAGCTGATTTTTTATTTTAATCATTTTTGTCTTTTTGAGTCTCTTCTGAAAAAGTTTCTCTGATATCATAAGTGCTTTATATGTTCAGGCACAAAGCAAACTATAATTTCTAGAGATTTAATGCCCCTAAGAGGTTAACTCCCAGTGAAGAATTGGAATTGGTTATCAGTGTACTAATTTCCCAGTCTCTGTGGATAAATGGAGAAACACATTGTTCACAATCTTTTTTTTTTTTTTTTTTTTTTTTTTGAGACAAGCTTTCTTTGTGTAGCTTTGGAGCCTGTCCTGGAACTCACTCTGTAGACTAGGCTGGCCTTGAACTCACAGAGATTTGACTGCCTCTGCCTCCTGAGTGCTGGGATTAAAGGCGTACGCCACCACCACCTGGCTGCTCACAATCTTTTAGAGGGTTCCCAAGTAAGATAGAGATCCAGGTACTTGTTTATGAAAACAACAATCTAAAATTTACTGACTTCTCCTTTCCATTTACAATTTGCCACTTACTTACTTGTGTTTCCTGAAAAGTCCAATGAAGTAATTACCTATGGTTTTCACTGGGTCTGCTTTTGAAAGAAACTAGTAAAGATGATTGTATAATAAAGCAAATCTTCAGGGTGAGAATTTGTACTTAAATTACATATAGATCATATGGTAATAACAGATTGTTTTCATGTTATAACATCACACTAGGATGTATTGAAATGAGGGACAGGTATCAGAAGCATTGGACTATGCAATAGTTTAGAAACAAATGGAGAGATATGGGATTGTGTTGTTGGCTTTTCCTGTTTACTTATTTTAATCTCTGAATAAATATAATAACAAGCTCAGATTAACCTAATTACCTAATATGTGTCAGCAGGAATAGGGGATAAATATTAAACTTAAATCAGTTTTAACTGTGATAGACATTTAAGAAACATTTAAGAAAATACTTTGTCTCCTATAGTTAAGTATGTATGTGTGTTGAAAACACAGCCTAATACATCAATCTTTACAATAGTCAAAATATCGTGGGGTAACCCTAACTAAACAAGGAAAAGACCTATATCACAAGAACTGTAAGTCTTTGAAGAAAGAAAAAGAAGAAGATATAGGAAATGGAAAGCTCTCCCAGGCTCTTGGATAGGGAGGATCAACATAGGAAAAATGACAATCTTATCAAAAGCAATATACAGATTCAATGCAATGCCTATCAAAATCCCAAGACAATTCTTCACAGACCTCAAAAGAACAATACTCAACTTCCTATGGAAAAACAAAAAAACCCATGATAGCCAAAACAATCCTGGACAGTACAGGAACCTCTGGAGGCATCATCATCCCTGACTTCAAGCTCTGCTATAGAGCTATAGTAATAAAAACAGCTTGGTACTGGCATAAAAACACACATGTGGAACAATGTAATTGAACTGAAAACCTGGCACTAATCCACACACCTATGAACATTGGATTTTTGACAAAGAAGTCAAAGGTGTACAATAGAAAAAAGAAAGCATTTTGAAACATGAAGCTGGCATAACTGGATGTTGACATATAGAAGAATGCAAATAGTTCCATATCTATTGTCATGCACAAAACTCAAGTCCAAGTGGATCAAAGACCTCAACATAATTCCAGTTACACTGACATGACAGAAGAGAAAGTAGGAAGTAGTCATGAACGCATTGGCACAGGAGACTACTTCCTAAATATAACATCAGTAGCACAGACACTGAGAGTAATGATTAGTAAATGGGACCTCCTGAAACTGAGAAGCTTCTGTAAGGCAAAGGACACAGTAAAGAAGACAAAACAGCAGCCTACAGAATGGGAAAAGCTCTTCACCAACCCCACATCTGACTGAGGGCTGATCTCCAAAATACATAAAGAACTCAGGAAACTAGACATCAAAATACCAAATAATCCAATTTAAAATAGTATACACATCTAAACAGAGAATTCTCAACAGAAGAATCTCAAATGGCTTAAAGACATTTAAGGAATTGCTGAACACCCTTGGTTAACAGAGAAATGCAAATCAGAACTACTCTGAGATACCATTTAACACCTGTCAGAATGGCTAAGATCAAAAGCACTGCAGACAGCTTATGTTGGAGAGGATGTGGAGAAAGGGGAACACTCCTCCAGTGCTAGTGGGAGTGAAAACTTGTACAAATACTTTGAAAATCAGTATGGTGGTTTATCAGAAAATTGGAAATCAATCTACCTCAAGACCCAGTGATATCACTGTAGGGTATATACCCAAAGGCTGCTCAATCATGACAAAATGACACTTGCTGAACTATGTTCTTAACAGCATCATTCATTATATCAAGAACCTGGAAACAACCTAGATTCCCCTCAACCAAATAAAGGATAACAAAATGTACATTTACACAATGGAGTATTACTCAGTAGTAGAAAATAATGATATCATGAAATTTGCAGGCAAATGGATGGAACTAGAAAAAAAAAATCATCCTGAGTGAGGTAACCCAAACCCACAAAGACAAACACAGTATGTAAAAAGGAAAGGATAAACATTCTACAATCCACAGCCCCAGAGTAGCTAGGTAACAAAGAGGACCCTAAGAGGGACACACATAGATCACCCTAGACAGGGGAAATAGATAAGATCTCCTGGGTACACTGGGGGTAGGGGTGGGAGGTTGGAGAGGCTGGGGGAAGAGAACATGAGGGAATGAGATGGTTGAGTTGGGGGAAGGATGGAGAGGGAGAGCAAGGAAAGAGATATCTTGATAGAGGGAGACATTATAGGTTAGGGAGAAACCTGGTGCTAGGAAAATTCCCAGGAATCCACAAGGATGACCCCAGCTAGAACTCCTAGCAATAGAGGAGAGGGTGCCTGAACTGGCCTTCCCATGTATTCAGATCAATGACTACTCTAATTGTCATCATAGAACCTTCATCCAGTAACTAATAGATGCAGATGCAGAGATCCACAGCCAAGCACTGGGCCGAGCTCCTGGAGTCCATTTGAAGAGAGGGAAGATTGATTATATGAGCAAGGGGTGTCATGATGGGGGAACCCACAGAAACAGCTGACCTGATATAGTGGGAGCTCAAGGACTCTGGACTAACAGTTGGCAAACCTGTATGGGACTGAACTAGGCCCTCTGAATGTGGGTGACAGTCATGTGGCTGGTCTGTTTGTGGGGCCGCTGGCAGTGGGACTAGGATTTACCCCTGGCACATAAACTTTTCCAGGCCCATTCCCTATGGTGCAATACTTTTCTCAGCCTTGATACAGAGGGGAGGGGATTGGTCCTGCCTCAACTTGACATGACAGGCTTTTTTGACTCCCCATGGGAGGTCTTACCCTCTCTGAGGAGTGGGTGGGCATGGGGGGAAGGAAGAAGGAGCCGGGAGGAGGGGAGGTAGGGGAACTGTGGTTGGTATGTAAAATGAAACACAAAATGAATAAAAACAGAAAAAAAATCTTGTCTTGGAAGCTGCATGTGACCCAACAAGTCACACAATATGCCCCATTTATCCATACATCTCTATTTGCAAGTATTCATTGTAAAGTCATCGGTCTGGTTTGAGGCCCCTGATCTCCACTACATGTTTGATTCTTGACCCTCACTAGGACACTTCCTGCTGTCGCCCTGTGTTGTGGAGATCCTGCAGCTTTGGGTCTGTGGGTCAGGTTCCTTCATGTGCCCCATCAGATCATAGATGGGATGGATGTTGGGGCATGCCAAAGCATAACCCTGGGTCTGAGCATGGGCAGCTGTAGGGTTGGTCTGCCTGATGGGAAATGGGGACAGCTCTCCATGGTCACAATTTTGGGGCTGGCTCACCTACACCTGTGATAACAGTGTTGACTTTATTGTGCTGCCCTGGTGAGGTGCAGGGCCTGCTCTCCTAATGATGTAGCTGGTGGACCTGAACACCCATCCTCTCTCCCATAAGACACCATACTGTACCTCTGCTCACTCTAATAGTGAACTTCTGGTTGGTGCTGCAAGGTACTGGGTGGGCCTGTGTCTCTTCAGAGCCTGGGTTGGGCAACCTGTGGTAGGTCTCCTTGTCTCACTCACAACACTGACACAGGACTGGGTCTTTCTTACTCATCACAAGAAGATCATTATGGTGCCCAGCCACTGAGTGGTTATGACTGGCTCCTGGTTGGTGCATTTGGCTATGCACCCTAGTCACATGGCATGGGGTGGATGCTTGGCTGGAGTTCTGCTACATCCAGGGTTGGAATACCATGCCTCTACTCAGCTGTGTTGTGTCCATCACTGATTTAGTCCTGGTTTGGGCCAGCAGCTCCTGCTTGAATGTGGCCCCTGAAGACCCAAGAATCTGAGGGGTGGGGCACCCTCTGTGTCCATTGCCAATTCAGTCCTGGGTTGGTGGATTTCCATAATCTTGATAGATATTTAACTATTGATTCTTACTCTCTGACTAAAGAATATGAAATATTTTAAGTCTTACGTTTTTCTTGTTTGTATGAGTTCTCTTCAGTGTATGTACTCTCATATGTACTAAAGAGGAAATACACTTTATCATATTTCTTATAGTTACATAATATCTCTTTAGTATGAACCTTTATATATCTTTGGAAGAATTTTACATTATATATATGAACTTTTAATAATTAAAATAATTTTGGTCTAGTGTGAGTTCTCATATTTCATGATGGATGAGGAACAGCTGAATACATTTTTTTCCAGGTTTTTCCTCTCTATTAAAAAACAGAGAAGGTCTGAAGAGATTGCTCAGTGATTAAGTACACTGTCTTCTCTTCCAGAAGACCTCGGTTTTATTCCTAGGACCTACATGGCAGCTCACAATCATCTGTAACTTCAGTTCCAGGGGATCTGATTCCCTTCTTTGGCTTCTGTGGGCCACAGGCACTTCATAGGGTGCATAGAAATAAATACAGTTAAAACACCCATACAAATAAAAAAGAGGATTCATTTATTTCACATGATTATGGGTATTATGAAGCTCCACAACATGCTACATGCAATCTAGAAAATCAGCTAAATTAGTAATAATTAGTTGTAATCCAAAAGTGTGAAACTATGTGAGCTGGCTTTTGAAAGTCCTGGAGTCCAAACATTGGAGTTCTGTTATTCAGATGCAGGAAAAAGTTGGTGTTCCAGAAGCAGAAGACATCTGGCACCAGCTTCCCTTGGGTGAGAGTGGATCTTCTCTATCTGGACTAATGGTTCAAATTTTTCATTTCTTTCAGAAACATAGACACACCCAGAAATAATGCTTTATCAGCTCCTTATATGTTCCTTATTCCAGTCAAGTTGGCTTTTAAAACTAACCATTAGATATGATTTCTCTCCAATGAATCCACAAAATGTATAATATATATAATGCATAGTAAAATATCAAGAATAATTGGAAGATTTGTCACATTGTTCAAATCATAGAGACTTGCTTCATATTTGTACCACATAGTTATGAATGGAAGACCAGAACCTACATTTCTTATAATTGTAGAATACTTCCATTTTTCTTACTTGTTGTGTAAATTTTAAGGAAGATTAAGTGAAAAATTTTCCTACATTCATATCCATAAGTCTTCTCTTCAATGATAATTCGTACATGCACATTAGGAAAAGAAGAAATAAGACTGTCTTACATTGCATTATATCCACAAGTTAGAAATTCAATATGAGTTCTCACTTGCACACTAACAGATAATTAACAAATGGAGGGGTTCCCCCAATTTTTGCAGTCAGAACATAATTGGCATCAAAAAGTTGGAAGGAATTTTCACTATTCTTATATTCATGAGACTTTTCTTCACCGTGGTTACATGTACAGTGGTGGGCGAAGAATTAATGCTTTCTACATTTTGTATCCTCATAGTATTTGTCTCCAATGTGTTCTTTACATGAGTCCTAAGGTTCAAGAAACATTTTAAAGGTTCTCTGTATACCTCATATTGATTGATTTTATGACCAATGTGTTATCCCACATGTGTCTTAATGGAGAAGTCAATAAATGCATTCTCACATTCATTGATTTTTCTATTCTCAACAGTATGAGTTCTCTAGTGAACATTTTGTCTTGGAGTCTGAACGAAGGCCTATCTCTTCATTACTTTCATTTCACTTCTTTCCAGTTAAAATATATGCTGTATTCTAAATATAAAGTCTTTTTGAGAATTTTCCAATTTTATTGTAAACAGAGTTTCTCTACCATATGAATTCTCAGACATAGCTCCTCTCTTTTGTATTGATCTTCCCCCATAGCAAAATGAATGAAGATCAAATACTTAAAACTGTTTTGTATGTTATGTGAATCTAGTCTAATGTCAACTTAAGGTAAATTGTGATAAGAAATGACCATTTTGATCATTTCCTGAGATATCCATACTAATTTTACTACTAAATGCAACTGAAGATCTAAATGAATACTAAAAATTATTAAGCAAAAGGAAACAGAAAAAAAACAGAGGACTGAAAACTGATGGTTTGAATACAAAATATAATACACACAACCATAGAAGTATTGTATATTACTTATAAATAGAATGGCCTTTTCAGTTCTGACAGAACCAATGATGTTGGATAAAAAAGCAAAATCCCAACTCTGTTGTTTACAGAATATTTACATTACGTATAAATGCAGGTTGAACATAAAATTATGGAAAAAGATATATCATGCAAAACTAAAATCATAAGATCTATGAAATTGAGTGGTTGGCACTAGGGCAGAAAGCCTAGGGTCTAGGACCTGCAAACTGGGCCCCCTAGCTGCTGCCCTATTGCTTTTCTGTCCACCCTTCATATGACTTCAGCCCTTCAGGTCCCTTATCTGGACTAACTTCTGTCTTATCCCTTTTACCCCCGCCACATCTTCAAGATAATCAACCACCTTACCCAGAAACTATCATTGTGGGTCTGGCCATGGAAACTATCTATTGACTAGGATCTCTCCATCTCAGCCCCAGGAACCCACTTCCCCACCATCCCTAGTCCAGCTCCAGGCCCAGAGCAAAGTTAGAGGGGAGCATTGAAACAATGTGTATGTTGAATGCCAAGAGCCTAAATGAGAAGAAGAAAATGGAGAAAGCAAACTGGAAAGAGAAAGGGGTTGGAGGCAGAGAAAATATATCAGGAGGAAGATAAAGAAACTATGGAATATGTAGAAGGGTGTTAGAAGATGATGAAGATGATGAAGAGGAAGAAGAGGATAACAAAGGGATTGTGATTTAAAGAGAAGGATATAGCAGATCCCAAGCATCAGAAGATAGCTTGACATCTTATCACAAACCTGAGTCTCCCCCAGAACCTATGTTGAGGAATAGCCCCTAGTGAACTGACCTGTGCACATATCTGTGAGATAATTTCCTTATTGATTGATGATATAGGAGGTGTTGCCATCCTTAGGCTGGTGGGTCTGAATTGTATAAGAAAAGCCTGCCATTAAGCAGTTTTCCTCCATTATCTCTGCTTCAGTTCTTGCAGCCAGGTTCATGCCCTAATTTCCCTTAATGTTGGGTTGTGACCCAGGAGCTAGAGTGAATTATTTCCTTCCTGAGTTTTTATTGGTCAGTGTCTTAAAAATATTTATTTATTAAAATTTTTATCATTTTACATACCAACCCCAGTTCCCTATCCCTCCCCTTCTCCCGCATCCTCACCTCCCTCCCACTCTACCCCCATCCACTCCTCAGAGTGGGTAAGGCCTCCCATGGTAGTCAACAAAGTCTGGCATTATTGGTCAGTGTTTTAGCATAGCAGCAGTGAAGCTAAGAAGGAGAGCAGGCCTTCAGTATTAGCATCTTCTAATGGGATAGTGGTGGGGGCCCCTTGAGGTTGGAGTTAGGGTGAGAACAGATGAGTACAGCTGCCTTCCCCTGGATATCTTCTCTTGACCTGTCCTAGAGATGACACTCTCTGGCTCCTTCCTGGCTTGCTAATTACTTGTTTCCAGAAACAGCCACTGTTCCACCTCCTAACCTCCTCCATCTGAGCTCCCCAGCTGCCTCCACTTGCCCCTATCCACGTCTTTGCTTCCCTCCTGCCTCCCTCCACAATCCCATTTGTCCTGGTCCTCCTATAGCAGCCTTTCCACTGCATACTCTGCACCCAAGTCTCTCATCCTATCACACCCGTCTCTTCCTTGACCCTTCAGTCTCCCTCAGGTCTCCTCCTCTGAGATAGCCAAGGTGGGACCACAGTTTAGCAAGCCTGACAGCTTAGCTCATTATTGCAGCTGGAAGGTTTCTCCAGTCTTGCCTGGCCCTGAGGTCCCATATCCACTTATAAAATGATCACTCAGAGGCTTAATATTATTTACAAACTGTATGGCCTATGTCAGGCTTCTTGCTAGCTAGCTCTTAGAACTTAATCCATTTCTATTAATCTATGAGTTGCCACGTGGCCATGGCATTACTGGTCTGCTGGCATCTTGTTGCTCCTTCAGCAGCAGGTGGCATCTCTCTCTCTCCTCTCCTTTTTTCTCTCTGTCTATCTGCTTGGGTTTCCTGCAGGCCTCTAAGCTGCCTTGCCATAGGCCAATGAGGCTTTATTTATCAACCAATCAGGGCAACATATATCTGCAGCATACAGAAGGACATCCCACAGCACATCATCTTCCACTTTTGTGTAACTTAGTAAAGAAATGGTCATAACTCTAAAAAGATAACTGTGGGATATATTTGACCTATGCACACATCTGTGAGATATTGACTAGAAACTGAAAGAGGTACATTCCACAATGACGAATGCCAACTCATCACATTAAAACAAAACAAACAATAACAAAAACCCCTGCCTGTGTGAATCAAATAATAGATTCAAAGTGAATAAGGTTTTGAAAAATTCTAGACTTGAAAAGAGAGATAGACAAATAAACACACTAGCATAGTTGAAGAAATTAACACATTCTCCTAGTAAATTATTAAACATATTGGAAATTATGCATAAATAGTACTTAAACATTATTAAACAACTTTTAGCTAATATTTATAAATCTTCATTCCTAGCAAGTACAGAATGCACATTTCTTTCAAATGGACATGGGGATTTTACCAATATACTTCAGAACACTAGATTTTTGAATAAAATAATTCAATTTGTTTTCAAAGGCTGAAGTTACACAGAATATAGTCTCAAATCCAAAAAATGGAGAGTATTAAAATAGTGAAGTACGACACAGAGAAAAATGTACAACATATTCATACTTTATGTGTCTTGATTTAAGTTAGAAAAGTAACACATAGAGTAAAGAAAAAATCTAGCAAAAAAGAAAGCTAAACCCAAAGGAGATATGAGAAATTATAATATAATAGTAGAATTAGATGAAACAGAAAATAGAAAGCAATAGGAATGTATCAAAGAGAATGCTGGCTTGTTTTAAAAAAATTAGTGAAGTTGATACTCTCATATTAATATTTATAATAAGAAGAGGGGAGAAAATACATATTCCCAATATCTATAATAAAAAGAGAGCATCATTGTATAGTTTAAACAACATTAAAGGATATATTAATATTATAAATAATGTCTTTCAAATATTCTATAACTTGCATAAATTTTGAGATAAAAATTGAGATTGCAATGCAGCCTTCCCAAAGGAAAACAATTTACCCATGGATTATTTTTTTCTTCCATTTCTTTAAGGGAGTTTTTCATTTCCCCTTAAAGGGCCTCTATCATCTTCTTAAAGTCATTTTTAGGATTTATTTCTTCTGTTTCTTTTGCCTTGGTATGTTCAGGTCTTACAGATGTAGAATCCCTAGGTTCTGATGTTGTCATATAGGTCTTTATGTTGTGGCCTGTATTTTTGCATTGGCATCTACTCATCTCTTCCTCTGCTCAGTGCAGGTGGTGTCTGTGTCTGAAAGTGCCTCTCTTGTTCTAATTGATAGTCTTGGTCCACTAGGAGTTTTTGGTCAAATCAGTGCTGTTGGGCTCTGTTTCTCTGAGAGCAGCTTGGTCCAATCAGTGTTTGTGGGTTGTCTCAGGGAGCAGTTCCCATTTGGTGCAGGGTGGGCTTATGGCTCCAGTGGTTGTTGGGTTCGTAGGTTTTTTTTGTTTTTGTTTTTGTTTTTTGTTTTTGTTTTTGTTGTTTTTTGTTTTTGGTGGGGGAGCAGGGAAAGGTAACTGCCTGATCCCTGGGGCTCCAATGACTGGGGCCTAGGGGCTAGAGACCTGGTCTACCGGCCCGGAGATGGGGGTCTTACCTGTTCCCAGTCGGTATAGGATGGGCTTATGATTCTGGTGATCTGGTTTGGTGCTGGGTGGTGCCTTCTTTTGTGTTCTCAGGTCACATTTTGCTCATTCATCAACTTCTCAGCTGATCTTTTTTCTTCAGACTGCAGACTGTAGGCTGCTGAAACCTCTCCCAAATGGATCTCCACTGAGCAGGTTGTTCAGTTGGGCAATCCTAGCAACACCTCCAAGTTGTTGGGTTTTGCAGGATAGGCAGCTGGGGCCTGGGTTGACTTCAGGCAGAATGTTCCTGTCCATACTGGTTGCGTCTCAGGGAGACAGCTCCTTCCCTGAGTGCTGGGATTAAAGGTGTCCCTGCTCCAAACTCTTAATCTCCATATTCTCACCAACTTCTCAGCGGATAAAAGCTCAGCTTCTGGTCTTTATTACGACTGCACCTTTGGCCGGGCAATGTTGGCGCACTCCTGTAATCCCAGCACTCAGGAGGCAAAGGCAGGTGGATCTCTGTGAGTTCGAGGTCAGCCTGGGCTACCAAGTGAGTTCCAGGAAAGGTGCAAAGCTACAGAGAAACCTCGTCTTGAAAAACCAACAAAAGAAAACAAAACAAAGAAACCATGCCTCTGCATACGCATGAATTATTTTAATGCTAAATTATATCAAATTCATAAAAGAAAAATAACAAAAACTTCATTAGTTATTCTTCTGTTGCTGTGATAATGCACCATAACCAAATGAGGCTGAGGGAAAGAAGTTTATTTTTGCTGACTTTTCCAGAGAGAGAGACCATAATGTTTGGGGCGGTATGGGAGCAGGCATCCAGAGCAAAAAGCTGACAGATCACATCTTCAACTACAAACACCAAATAGATAGAGGAAACTAGATGTGGGGCAATGCTATAAACTCTCAAATCCCAACTGAATGAGGTACTTTCCACCAGGCCCTCACTGCCTCCCCAGCGAGTTCCACCAACTGGGGACGAAGTGTTCAGATATCTGCACCGATGGGAGACAATTTTCATTCAAACTACCACAAACACCTCATATTAACCTTCACTATATAGAAGAGGAAGAGACAATTCCAAACAATTTGTGAGACCATGGAAACTTGAATGAACTGACATAACAAGTTTGAATCTCTGGGCCTACTTAAAACACCTCAGCATATGGGAAGACTGTTAGGATTAACCCACACATGATATTTAGAAAAATCAAGAGAAACACCAAATCTAAATGTATTTCTTTCTCTCATTTTGTATTAAAATCAACCTAATTATTTTGAAAATTTGTCATTGGTGCTTCCATGTGACAGGAACTACTCCTGACTGGCTATTAATGGCAATAGTCTGGAGAAAACAATACCTTTTATTTTCTAACCCATTACCATTTATACTGAAGATTGGAAAGATGAGACCAACTTCTGAAAGTTCTGTCAGTCAGACAGTATGGTAAATGTGATCACAGCAATCAGAGTCACATTATACCTGTCTAGGTACATGAGAGAAAAGCCATTAAAAACATTAATAGAAATGTATTTGTCCCTGCAAAGAGACTTCTGCATTATTAACTGCTCTGAAATTACCCAGGCATTAGGGAAAGGTTTCTCTGTTGTATGTAAGTTTTTCTGTCCAATGCATGTGTAAACATATTCCAACTGCCCAGTCCTAAATAACTTACTCAGAGGCTGAATATGAATTATAAATGCTCAGCCAATAGCTCAGACTTGTTACTAGCTAACTCTTACACTTAAATTAATTCATATTTCTATCTATGCTTTGCCACATAGTGGCATGACACATTCATCTCCTGCTCCCTCAGCATCTGTCTATTAACTCTTTACTACACCCTTCCTCTTCCCATCATTTTTAGTTTGGTCACCCCACCTATACTTCCTGCCTGCATACTGGCCAATCAGCATTTTATTAAGCCATTTTGAGTAAGAAATCTTTACAGTGTACAAGAGGATTATTTCACAGCATGCACGCACCCCTGGCAGTGAATCTCCTGATTTTAATATATGTTACAAGGCAATCAGGATGGAAATTCCTCCAGTCATTTATCTCATATTTTACTATAAACAGTGAGAAGAGATCAGGGTGTACTTTCAACACTTTTCCTGGAAGTTTCCTCAGCCAAACATCCAAATGCATCAATTCTTTTCCTCATCTAATGTAGGTCACAATTTAGCTAAGTTTTCTGCCACTATATAAGAATAAAAGTAGGGGCTGGGCATGGTGGCAGATCTCTGTGAGTTCAAGGCCAGCCTGGTCTACAGAGTGAGTTCCAGGATAGGCTCCAAAGCTACACAGAGAAACCCTGTCTTGAAAAACCATAAAAAAGAATGAAAGTATTAATTTTCCTCTAATTTTCAATAATGTTTTCTTTATCTGGGCTCTTTCTAATAGTAACTTTAATGTCCATATTTCTCCCCATAGTTTGCTTTAAATGTTTTGTAAGTTCTACAACCCAACATTTTCTAGAAGCACCACAATCCTCACTTCCTTTTGCATTTTCACCAACAGGCTTGTTACTATCACATTTCTATCAAGTCTGTTCAAAGCAATCTGAATATGTTCTATTCTGTGTCTGCAATTTCAACTATTTATATTAGACAAGGTTTCTCTGTGTCATCCTGGCTGTCCCGGAACTCACTCTGTAAACCAGGCTGGCCTCAAACTCAGAGATCTGCCTGTCTCTGCCCCGAAAGTGCTGGGATTAAAAGGTGTGTGCCACCACTGCTAGTCCTTAGGAAATTTCTTCTTCATCTCTCTCTCTCTCTCTCTCTCTCTCTCTCTCTCTCTCTCTCTCTCTCTCGTGTGTGTGTGTGTGTGTGTGTGTGTGTGTGTGTGTGCGTGTGTGTTTTCAAGACAGGGTCTCACTCTCTAGCTCTAGCTGTCCTAGAACTCACTAAACAAGGGTAACCTTAAACTCTGTTTCCCACATGCTGGGATTAAACACAAGTGCCACAATGCCTGGCTGTTTTTCTAGGTAGACTCAACATTGCTTTTAAAGCCTTCCACTGTTCCTATCAGACCCACCCAAATGATTTAAGACATACTCTCTATTTTCAGTTTAGTTTACAAACAACTTCAATTTCATTTGTATTTTCTCTTTACAATGTAAAGTAATATTCATAGATTCTAGGGATCAGGACTGAACATCTTTGAGGTCATTTTTTTCCTGAATAATTTCTCTAAATCATTCAATACTACATCAACATATCCATTACCAAAATTTGTTTGGCTAACTAATATTAATTCTATAATTCATTTTCTTCCAAAGTCCTTATCAATCAGAGCAATGTCATCATCCAAAGCAAGCAGACATTAGCATGCTATACCACCAAAAGCTAACCTGATCCAAGAATTTGGGATTTACACCAAGATTTCTTCACTATAAAAAGTGATAACAGCAAGAAATATATCATTGTTCCTGGAGTCTATTGGCTTTACAGAAAGTTCTTGAACACAGGCAATCTGGGAGCAACATGCTTAGTACTCCCATCAGCTAAAGATAATGGAGAGGCTTTTATTCTTTGCTATGTTAACTTAGACCAGAAAGAACAGTCAATGTGGATATATTTTTTCATGAGACCATATTTACAGTGAAAATCCAAAAAAGCTTGAAATTACCTTGTTACTTCCTGTTAGAGAATAGAAGACATAATCAGGGAATCTGGAAGAAACTCAGCATTAATGAATATGAACTGCTACTAAAAAAAAACACAAATAAGGCTATTGAAGTCCTAGCCATGCTAAAAAAAAACCTAAAGATTTCCAATTTTAAAATGAAGTGTGATTTTAAGAAATCATATATTCTTCTGTGGTATCATACATTCAGGAATGCATTTTTTTGGGGGGGGACTTACTATGTCCTGTTCATCATATAGCCCAGTCCTAGCTTGAATTCTCTTAAGTAGCAAACGACTTTGACTTCCTGATAGCCTGCCTTCACCTTTAAGTGCTGGGATTACAGGGTGATCCAACCTAGGGCTTCCAACAAACTGCATAGGCACTCTATAAACTAATCTATTCTCCTATGCCAGGAAATGTACTTTTAAAATTAGAATTTGTGTCCATTAGAAGAAATTCACATTCTTTGGGAGAGAGTACTGCCAATTCAATCAGGAACATGAAAGTATCCTGATGTAAAATGCTCAATAACAATACAACTTGAAGAATACTTATACAGTTAACAAGCTAATAAACAACATTACTTAAACTCACAGAGAAAAGGAAAAACAAGTACAGATAAACTTACTACAAAATTTGAAAAGAAAATGCAAAATCAAAAGAGACAAAATTATACAGCCAGTGAAATGTGAAGTTTCACACACCTAAAATACTTGGGAAGGGTGGATTATCTCCTGATTGCCCACCAGAGTTTTGGTCTAGAATATTGGAAAACATGGGTTTTAGGAATCTGAACTCATTACTCTGAGAGTCTCCAGTCAGACACACCTCATACTGGTAGTTCTGGGACAGGGTCCCTGCCCCGCTGACATCCACCAGGTGACCAGGAAAGTGTCCCTCAGGCACAGAGCAGCCACCCAGAGAGGCCGCCCTGGCCCTCCTGCACAGCCTCACCCCCACGAACAGCAGCACAGACAAGAGGAAGATGGAAGACACAGAAGCCAAGGCAATGACCAGGTACAGTGTGAGCGCATCCTCCTCATGCACAGGATCGCGCGCCACCTCTGGCAGAGGCAGGTAGGGCTGAGAGAAGCCATCCACCAGCAGCACATGCAGAGTGACACTGGCAGACCTTGGAGGATCGCCATTGTCCTTGACCAGCAGCAGCAGCCTGTGCTTGGGAGCCTCGCGCTCACTCAGCAGCCTGGAGGTGCGCACCTCGCCATTGTGAGCCCACACGCTGAACAGCCCGAGCTCCGTGGCCTTGAGCAGCTGGAAGGACAGCCAGGAGTTCTGTCCAGAGTCGCGGTCCACTGCCACCACCTTGGTGACCAGGTATCCTGGCTCTGCTGCCCTGGGCAGCAGCTCTGTGCAGGGTGCAGAGGCGTTCTGCAGCGGGTAGAGCACGAAGGGGTCATTGTCGTTGGCGTCCAGCACCAGCACTTGCACCAGCGCCTGGCTGCTGAGTGCAGGAGAGCCTTGGTCTGTGGCGCCCACATGGAACTCGAAGGTCTGCAGGGCCTCATAGTCCAGCGCCCTGAGCGCAAACAGTTGTCCATTGTCGGCGTTGATGGAGATGAGCGAGTCGAGGGCCAGCTGCGGGTCTTGGGTGGGCAGCAGCGAGTAGGTGATGTGGGCATTGGAGCCTGAGTCTGAGTCTGTGGCACTGATAGTGCCTATGTGCAGGGCGGGACTGTTGTTCTCCTGAACAAACAGGGTGTAGGAGGTTTGGGTGAAGATGGGGGCGTTGTCATTGATGTCTGACACCTGCACTGTTATGGTGTGCTGGGTTGTGAGCCTGGGTGTGCCCATGTCAGTGACTTTGATGGTGATGTTGTACTCGGCTCTGCTCTCTCTGTCCAGGCCTCCTTCTGTCATCAGTCTATAGAAGTTCTCAACGGAAGGTTCCAGTGTAAAGGGGACACCATCCTGGATGGAACATTCTGTCCTTCCATTTTCCCCAGAGTCTCGGTCCCGAATCCGAAATAGAGCCACTTCTGTCTCCGGTGAATTTTCTGGTATGGGGCTGGTCAGCGATGAAATAGTTAGTTCTGGGTAATTATCATTGACATCCACCACTTGAATAGAAACTGAGCATTTTCCAGAAAGCCCCCCACCATCAGATGCCTCTATGTCTATTTCATATGAAGATGTTATCTCAAAGTCCAGTGTTTTAATTAGTCGAATCTCTCCTGATAGAGCATTTAGCTCAAAAGTTTTGCTCATCTCCTGAGAACTATGAAGAAGAGTGTACGATACCTCTCCGTTTGTTCCACTGTCTAAATCCTTGGCTGAGACCTTAGTAACTAGGGAACCCACTGGGCTGTTCTCTAGAATTTGCACCTGATAGAGCGCCTGCGCAAACTCGGGGGCGTTGTCATTGACATCCAAGACAACAATCCGGATTTGTGAGGTGCCAGTCCGGGGAGGAGAACCACCATCCAGCGCCGTCAGAGTTAATCTGAACTCTGCCTGCTCCTCACGATCAAGTCCTTTGTCCAGCACCAGCTCTGGATATTTCCTCCCATCACCTCGGTTTCGGATGGAAACATGGAAATGAGAATTGGTACTAAGGTTATAGTTCTGAATGCTGTTGTTGCCCACATCCAAATCCCGAGCGCTTTTGAGAAGAAACACAGCACCAACAGAGCTAGTCTCCAGTATTTTCACGGCCATTTCTCTTTCAGGAAACTCGGGAGAATGATCATTTATGTCTCTCACTCGTAGCTCAGCTCGAAATATTTCCAGTGGTCTTTTCAGTAACACTTGGAAATGAGTGACACAGGGTTCAGTGGGGCCGCACAGCCTCTCCCGGTCCAGTTTTTCATTTAATATTAGCTTCCCAGTCTGTAGATCAAGCTGCAAGCGTGATTCGTTATCCTCAGAGACCACCTGGGCTCCTCGAGCAGCTAGCTCCGCAACCCCCAGCCCTAGGTCCTTGGCTAGATCAGCCAAAACTGTGCCGCTTGGTGTTTCCTCCAACACAAAGTAACGGCGGGGCTCCCAGCCCGCCTCCGCCACTCCCAGTAAGATAAAGATCAACAGAACTTGCCTTTGTCCGCTCTCTCTTCCTATCTTCATTTTGCTTCCGCACCCAGGATGCAAGGGCACCCAGACAGCGGTCGATCCTTCAGTTTATAGCCTGTTCCGAGGTGTAGGTTAGCAGCATTCTCTGTAAAATTAATGGTTTGAGCTCCGCCTAAGGTCTTTCCAGCCGGAGATCTGAAGAAGCATTTTTTTTTTTCTTTTCCGCGTTCGTCCTTTCTTAAGCCTTAGCCTGCAGCGCCACCATGCGTTGATTTTGCTTCTCAACAAATTGCTACTTGGTTCCATTCTATTTATAGTCGATTTGGTTGTCAGAAGTTTGGAAATAAATTCAATCACCAAACAACGTTATTTTGATTATGCAGTCCCGCACTAAACAAAAAGAATTCTTGTTATTGATGTGTTGGATTCTGAAAAATACAGGAGTAAACAACCTCAGACAAGCTGCCTACCTAGTAGAAGCCCTACAGACAGTGTTGGGGGCACTCTAGAAGAAACAGAAATGAAAGGAGACAGTACTGATTGATCAGTCATCTTGTAAAATTAGTAACATATACCCACGCAATTTAAAATTCAGCATAAAGTGGGGTCAATACTTCTGGGGCTTCTTTGTAACTTTATGTCTCCCAGGTAACAGGATTGTGGTTCCCATTGGTAGAATTTCATAAAGGAAAAAAATCCACACATTAGTTCCAGTTTATGATACACTTTCTACATATGGTCAGGAACTTAAATTTTTATAAAACTTTTTGCCTATGAGAAAACTCATATGAAAGCACCTTTCACTCCATTTCCTTTTACTGTTTTCTCTGAGGCATTTTTCCTCACATGTACCGTAGTAGATGAATATATTTGGTCATTTCCTTTGTGCAACCTGCAAGTAATTCAGCACTGTTTGCTACACTGCTGCCCTGCAACATCTAAACTAATCCCGGGGACAGAGAAGATGCTCAGTAAACATTTGCTTTATTCATCATAGAATGAAACACAGAATCGTGTGCCCTTTCCTCCTGCTGTAGATGCCACTTGCTTTGTTGGGATCCTAACTCATTTTATAATAAGCTGTATAAACAAGACAGCATTTCCCTAGGTAGCAGTTCTCTGAACTCTTTCGGTAGTCACTTGAAATAAACAAGTGTCTAAACCATCTTTTCATTAAAGGAAAAACACTGTGGCTTGTCCTAACAAAAGAGGGTCTTGAAGCCTGACCCTGTACTCAAGACCTTGCCTCAGCATCCTGAGAGTACCACCATTCCTATCTTTGAAATTACCCATTTAGACCAAAGAGTCACACTTCCTTTCCATATTACTGTAATAGTTTACAAACTTTTTGACTTGTGTTATAGTACTCAATGAAAACACAAAATTAACAGGAATAATTCACCAATCCAGGCAGGAATAGCTAAGCATGCTTTTAAAGAAAACCAACCAACCAACTTCTACTGAGCTGGACTAGAAAAATCTATTACATGAGCACATCTTAGTTCTCTGTCCCCAGCCTCACCCAGCAGTGAAAGGCGAGTTGGGGATTACTGACAAGAACATCCTCCCCAGGACCTCTTTCCTTTCTTCTCTCAGAGGTTTGAGATGACGTCACTTCATTGTAATATTCCTAAGAGAAAGACTAGAATATATTTGGTTTCTAAAGCGATTTTAAAAATAAACACCCAGGCTGTGGTGGCGCATACCTGTAATCCCAGTACTCGGGAGGCAGAAGCAGGTGGATCTCTGTGAGTTCGAGGCCAGCCTGGTCTACAGAGCTAGTCCAGGACAGGCTCCAAAGCTACAGAGAAACCTTGTCTTGAAAAACCAAAAAAATAAGATAAAATAAAAAATAAACAGGATCAGACTGGCTCAGCTTAGAATAGCAATTCCCATCACTTCATCCAATTGTCTGAAATCATAGAGGGACCCGAGCTATATGAAAAGAATCAAGCTTTGATCCCATACCTATGGTAAAGAGAGAGATTTTCGGAAAATGTGAGGTGGGCTAGCCAGATGTCACAAGAGGGAGCTGGCATTTTACAAATTTTGAGATAATCTAAAAATATTTTAACAATATTCATATGTATTACATGCTGGATGTTCATATGAAGACAATAAAAGCCCTGATACTTCAGAGAATTGTCTTTCCAATTAATACTGCTGTACAAAAAACTCATGCATATCAGACACTCTATTCTAGATAGGAAAGCATAGTATTATACAGAAGATACACTGGCAATTCATGACATCTGTATCACACTTCAAATCTTTTGGAAATGTTTCTGTATAACAATCAAATAAAATGAAGGTGAGTATTTTCAAATCAATAAGGATTCATGTTGAGGATCTGACAAGTTGAAGAAACACTGTGACTTTCAAGGAATGAGTAAAGTTCTATGTCTTCATCAAGAAGTGGTTTTTAAAGAGACTAACCTGTAAGGGGATGCATGGGATTTACCATCTCCTGAACTAGAAAAATAAAGACAAAACGTTAGAAATTCCTTATGAAGATAAAACAATGGAAAACAATAATGTTTAGAAAGAATGAACATACGTCCAGAACCATCTGAAAAGTCAACAAATTGTTAATTGTATCCAAAACCACTCATAGAGGTGGAATTCTCTTCCCCGCAATTCACAACTTCATGGTTGGGAGACATGAACTTTAGGAACTGAAAATCTTTGGTATCCGACACTCCAGTCAGACACACCTCATACTGGTAGCTCTGGGACAGGGTCCCTGCCCCGCTGACATCCACCAGGTGTCCAGGAAAGTGTCCCTCAGGCACAGAGCAGCCACCCAGAGAAGCTGCCCTGGCCCTCCTGCACAGCCTCAGCCCCACGAACAGCAGCACAGACAAGAGGAAGATGGAAGACACAGAAGCCAAGGCAATGACCAGGTACAGTGTGAGCGCATCCTCCTCATGCACAGGATCGCGCGCCACCTCTGGCAGAGGCAGGTAGGGCTGAGAGAAGCCATCCACCAGCAGCACATGCAGAGTGACACTGGCAGACCTTGGAGGATCACCATTGTCCTTGACCAGCAGCAGCAGCCTGTGCTTGGGAGCATCGCGCTCACTCAGCAGCCTGGAGGTGCGCACCTCGCCATTGTGAGCCCACACGCTGAACAGCCCGGGCTCCGTGGCCTTGATCAGCTGGAAGGACAGCCAGGCATTCTGTCCAGAGTCGCGGTCCACTGCCACCACCTTGGTGACCAGGTATCCTGGCTCTGCCGCCCTGGGCAGCAGCTCTGTGCAGGGTGCAGAGGCGTTCTGCAGCGGGTAGAGCACGAAGGGGTCATTGTCGTTGGCGTCCAGCACCAGCACCCGCACCAGTGCCTGGCTGCTGAGTGCAGGAGAGCCTTGGTCTGTGGCGCCCACATGGAACTCGAAGGTCTGCAGGGCCTCATAGTCCAGCGCCCTGAGCGCAAATAGCTGCCCGCTGTCAGCATTGATGGAGATGAGCGAGTCGAGGGCCAGCTGCGGGTCTTGGGTGGGCAGCAGCGAGTAGGTGATGTGGGCATTGGAGCCTGAGTCTGAGTCTGTGGCGCTGATGGTGCCTATGTGCAGGGTGGGGCTGTTGTTCTCCTGGACAAACAGGGTGTAGGAGGTTTGTGTGAAGGTGGGGACGTTGTCGTTGACATCAGCCACCTGAACTGTTATGGTTTGCTGGGTTGTGAGCGTGGGTGTGCCCTTGTCAGTGACTGTGACGGTGATGTTGTACTCAGCTCTGCTCTCTCTGTCCAGTGGATTTTCTGTTACTAGAGTGTAGAAATTTTTGAAAGTAGGTTTCAAGAGAAAAGGGAGGTTGTCTTGAATTGAGCACATCATTCTACCATTGTCTCCTGAGTCTTGGTCTCGTACACTGAAAACAGCCACGACCATCTCTGACAAGCAGTTTTCTGGGATTGGGCTCATAAGTGATGTAAAGACTATTTCTGGTGGGTTGTCATTCACGTCTATAACTTGAACAATAATGGCTGATTTTCCAGAGAGACTCCCACCATCAATGGCTTGAACATTTATTGTGTAAGACTGAATTACCTCAAAATCTAGGAGTGCTTTCAAATGGACTTCACCAGAAATTGGATGGATTTTGAATGTTTCCCATACATCTCTAGAGACACGAGGAAATGAATAAGATATTTCTCCATTTATCCCTGTGTCCAAATCTGTAGCAGACACCTTGATTACTAGTGATTCCACAGGGCTGTTCTCTGGTACTTGAACCTCATACAGCATTCTTTCAAACTCAGGGGCGTTATCATTGACATCCACAACCACAACTTGAATCAGTGCAGTCGCTGACCTGGGCAGCGACCCACCATCCACAGCTGTTAGTATCAAGCTAATTGAAGGTTCCTTTTCTCTGTCTAAAGATCCATCCAGTACCAGCTCTGGGTATTTTCTTCCTTTACCACTGTCTTTTAACTTAAGGTAGAAATAGGGGTTGGGGCTTATTGTATAGTTTTGGACACCATTTATTCCTACATCTAAGTCTTGAGCACTATCCATTTGGAATGAGGTTCCTGGGGTAGCACCTTCTGAGATATTTAGAAATATGACTTTCTCTAGGAACGTGGGAGAATGGTCATTTATGTCTTCAACCAAAAGCTCAGCCTGAAAGAATTGCAAAGGATTTTCCAACAACACCTGGAAATGCAGTATACAGGGTTCACTGGTACCACAGAGTGCCTCCCTGTCCAGTTTTTCATTCAAGAGCAAGTTGCCAGTCTCGAGTTCTAACCACAAATAAGGCTGATAGTCATCAAATATAACTCTGGCCCCCCGGGCAGCCAGGTCACCCACACCCATATCTTTAATTATATTGGCTATAGAGGAGCCAGTCTCCATTTCTTCTGCCACAGAATAGCTCCAGGTCTCGGAAAGAACTGAGGACCCTTCCAGGAAAATGAAAAAAAGCAGCACTTGCCTTAGATGCTGAGCAGCCCTCACTCCTGGCTCCATCATTCCTTAGACAAGACACTTTCTCTTGTTCTGTTTCAACTCAGTCCCTGGCAGCTCAGAGAGCAGTTCCACTCATCTGGACCTTCAGGAATTTATAGGCTTGCACTCCTTTCTGAAGGGTCTTGTCTGTGCCCTGCCTTTTCAGACAGCCTGTTTGCTGTTTAATCGGGTGCTTTCACTTCCGCTGCTTAAGAGGATACTGAGCCACAGCTAGGAAACAATTTTCCATCTTATCCTGCAGCGCCACCAAGTGACTATGCAGGTTGTCAGGTTTCAGACAAAGCCAAGTGAGTTTGAGACAAAATACTAATTTATCGAATGTATTTGTTAATTAGCCTAAATAAAATTTTCTTCTTTATTCCCCTTTCCATTTCTGAGTTGTAGCTTTTGTGATTAACACAATGAATTACTATCCCATAGAGCTGTACTGATGAAATGGTTTAAAATAGAATCAAATAGTTTTCATGGTCTTGTTTCAAACAGTTCATGGTCTCTCCTTGTTGAAGACAAGTGTAAAACTAACGATAGTTCAAAGGACTCCCATGTCATTGATTTTCAAAGATGAGCAAGAGATTCTTAGGAAAATTGAAACTGGAAAGCTAGAGATCTCTTCTAGCCATTATTAAATGCTCTCAGAAAAGACTGGATGGGTATGTTTAGGCACTTGAAGTTGAGTCTGGTATGTGAAAATAGTTGTTTGGGGGAAGCTGGATATTTGGGGCTAGGTAAATGGGACCATTTCCATAGGAATACTCCATAGGAGACTTATCTAGCTGCAGTAGAAAGTAAATACCCACTAGAGACTAGAGTATAATCTCTTCAGATTCTGACAATATAAAACTGTAAGACTGAACTTCACTACTTTGCCATCCAGGGCTTCCAAAGACATTGTTCTAAGTATTTTATTAATCTATTCTCTGATTTGCTCAGTGAATGTTTATTAAGCATGTTCTTGAGCTAGTAATGGTGGTAAGTATTAGGGAATGAATGATAATCACACAGAAGCTACTTCTGCCATGAAAAATCAAGAAAAAGAGAACACTTAACATGAAAAATAATGGCTGCCTCCTTGAGGAAGGCTCATTCTAATACAAGATCAAAGAGGATCTAACCAAAATTTGGAGGTGGAGGAGGACTTTCCTGGAGAAAGCGTATTCTAAACTGATACATGAAAAATGAGTGGAAATAATCTGAACAAAAATCATGTTTGGGAGGGCTGGAGGCGTAGCTCAGTGGTAAGAGAGTACATGTGAAGCCCTAGTCTCCAGGAAAGTGAAAACATGGTGCTGCAAATCTAAAGTGGGCATTGTGATTCAAAAGAACTGAGAGAAGACCACGGCAATGGTACAAGCAAGAGGAATTTGGTGAAAGCTGAAATTGGAAAAACAAAGAGTTTATTTTTTCTTTTTCCCCTTTTTTGTTTTATTTTATTTTCTCTAAGCAAAGAGTTTGTAAGGCATATCAATTGAAATGCAAGACTGTTAAAGTGTTCCAAACAGAAAAGTAATATAATCAAGTTTATTTATTTATTTATTTATTTATTTATTTATTTATTTATTTATTTATTTGTTGTTTTTTGAGACAGGGGTTCTCTGTGTAGCTTTGCGCCTTTCCTGGAACTCGCTCAGGAGACCAGGCTAGCCTCGCCTGCCCGGCTAAGGTTTTATTTTTTAAAGATAAACATGCTTCAGAGTTGAGAATAAACTAGGAAGGAATAAGATAAAAAACTAGACACAGATAGGAGCTGGTTACAATAATAGAGGTAGGAGATGATACTGGCCTCAACTGAAAATGTAGTAGCCTGGCGGTGGTGGCACACGCCTTTAATCTCAGCACTCAGGAGGCAGAGCCAGGCGGATCTCTGTGAGTTTGAAGCCAGCCTCATCTACAGAGAGAGATCTAGGACAGCCTCCAAAGCTACACAGAGAAATCCTGTCTTGAAAAACAAACAAAAAAGAAAAGAAAAGAAAAGAAAATATAGTAATGCATTTGCACCCAAACTACCAGATAGTATGGGATGAAGTGATCAATCAGTCACATGGGGAGTGTTATAATAAGGAAAAATTATGTCACTTACAAGATTTAAGAATTAAATGATAATAGTGCCATTAACTGATAGTTTAACACAAGAAGAAAATAAGGAAGAGTGATATGCATGAGCCGGAGGGGAAATACTTTTTCAGTTTAGGGGAAGGGGAAATTTTAACTTAAAACCTATCTAGGGTATTAAAAAGTTTAAAGTGACCACAGAACATCCCTATAGTTAGACACATGATCTTCCATCATATAATTAAAACTGAGGAAAGACATGAGCTTTAGTGACAATTTGGGGTTTACTGACATAAACGGTGTTTGAAACGCTCCAAGAAAAAAATAATAAAACACAACTTAAGGATGCTTGAATTTCCTATTTGGGGAGATGTAGTGCAGTGGTACAACACTTCTTTTGCATGTACAAAGGACTTGTATTTGTACTTATGTTCATTTCTGGAGAGTCCTGGTTTTGGGCGGGGGAGACAAGGAAGAGAGGGGAGAACACACAGCCGTGAGAGACTACCACTTCCAGAAGGTACTTGTGCTCATGATGATACACACTCATACTTCTTGCACTCCAGAATCTGAGGCATGGAAATCACCAGTTTGAACCCAGTCTGGGCCACACTGGGATTTTATCAGGAGAGGAGGAGAGAAAGAATATGGCTAGAAGCTAGAGACAGGTCAACCTCCTAGACCACATCTGTGGCAAGGTATGGGTCAATAACGAGAAAATGCATTTATACTGCTTCTTTCCTGTGGTCTTTATTAGTTAAAACTAAAATGATACCAAGTTTGTTTGATTTTCTCCTTTGACGACGCTATAAAAAGACCAGGTGGAATGGTTTGCAAACTTCTGTCAACACACCAGAGATTTCTCATTTTGGTTGATTCTGCTGAGAAACACGGATCAGATAGGTCAGTGTAATTATCTGTGTTGAAGTTAAATTTCTCTTTCTTGTGTTTTTTTAAATTAAAATTTCTCCTTTTCTTTAGTTTCCTGAAATTTCATTATGATGTTTATAGACACGAACATCTCTGTAATGTGTTCTTTTAGATTTATAGCTATCTCTTAGATTTGTTTGCTGATGTTTCATTAATTCTAGAAGCCCCCCAGTCTTTAGTTCTTCGAATACTGTTTTGGTTGAAATTTGCTCATCAGTCTTGCTGGGCCGTGGTGGTGCACATCTTTAACCCCAGCACTTAGGAGGCCAAGGCAGGCAGATCTCTGAGTTCAAGGCTGCCTGGTCTATAGAGCAAGTTTCAGGATGTCAGGTCTTCACAGAGAAATCCTGTCTCAAAAAACTAAAACAAACGAACAAAAACTCATCTCTCCCTTTATATGTCTGCTAAAACTTTTACTCTGTCCTACTTTTTAATCATCTCCTCTTGTGTTTTTACTGTATTAACTTTTGAGTTACATAATGTATGAATTGTATTCCAACATATTTTATGCCACTAAATATTTTGCAGTGTTTTTATTGTCTTTTATTCTGTTTTCAAATCTGACTTTTCATTAATGTGTTTTCATTATGGAAGTTTAATGTTGTCCTTATTGAATATGTCACATTAGTGTTGATGTGCCTGCGTGTGGATATGTGCATTTGTAAATGCAGGTGCTGGCAGAGGTCAGAAGAGGGGGTCAGTTTCCCCAGAGCTAGATTTACAGTTGAGCAGCCAGGCATGGATAGTGAAAATGGAATTTCCACTCTTAATGCCTGAGCCAATCTCTCTATCCACCCATCTGTCATACCTTACAGTTTTTTTTTTTACCTGTACATTTTCAAGTTTAGCTTCTATTTTAACAAACATGTTTAGTGTATTGTGGATTGCTTGATAACGATAGTAATTGTATGTCCTGGACTGTTTGATAATGATAACAATTTTACATTATTTCAAGTTATCCTAGCATTGTTTTGTTTCCTGCTGGCTCTCACTCATTATTTCATGTTTCCTAGGGTATGCAGTTGTCAAGTAAAGAGTATTAAAAATGCAAAGCAATAGGGTGAGTAATCTATGCTTAGGGCATAATTTATTTTACATAAACCTGCATTTGATTTGATCAGGACCTAAGATTAGGTCAGTGATACCTAATTAAACTTAAGGCTAAAAAGTCAAGTTCAAGGCTAAAATGCCACACAAGGGCTGATGCATTTCCAGTTCAGTCTTAGCTCACAAATGTTGCCTTGAGGTTGCATGCTGACTAATGGGAGGGGCTTCTGTAAAAGGTTCAGTTTGTTAGAGTTTGATTTCCATTATATAAATCAATGTCATAAAGGTCTGAATTTCCCAAGATTCTAAATAGCCCTGGGAAAATATACTTTGTAATTACCTTTTCTCTTGATTTCAACATTAAATTTGAATGGATAATATACTATGTCTTTTGTTTGTTTGATTAGTTAGGTTTTTTGAGACAGGATTTCTCTGTGTAGTCCTGGCTGCCATGGAACTCACTCTATAGACCAGGTTGGCCTTGAATTTACAGAGATCTGCCGGCCTCTGCCACCTGAGAGCTGGGATTAAAGGCATGCCCCACCACTGCCCAGTATATATACTAGTGTCTTAATAGCTAATTGCTTCCTGTGAATACAGAGGGCAACACAATGCTAGCCATATAGCCACACTGCGTTGTAGCTATCAACATCTGTCTATACTCCTTCACTGAACTGTCTATCTATGGAATTGAGACCTTATAGTTTGAAATATAATTAGGCATTTATCAATCATAAATACAGATCTATTCTTTGTGGCTATCTGAGAGAGACCACAATTATTAATAATATTTTAAAGTTACTCTTTTGTGCATGCTGAAGATTGAACTTTGCTCAGTGTGCACATATTCCTGTATTTACTCTTTACTGCTAGGAGTTGAGAGTCAAGCCAAGATTTTGTACCTATCTGCTAGGTCCACACAACTAGACACTATATTTACACCTTTCATTCTTATTTTTAAGATCGTCGGGGGTCCTTTTGAAACAGGGCCTTGGTCTGTAGCAGAGTCTTGAATGCATTGCATAAGCATGGTTGTCCTTCCGTATCATGTCCATAGCATGTCATAAGTCCTGTCAAATTATGGCAGCCTCCTGCCTCAGTGTCTCCAGTGATAGGATTCTGATCCTAATTCTCCACTCTGTTTCTTTTTAACTTTTGAGGATGTGCTTGACAGCTCCTCTTGGCTTCACACTCCTGCCTCTCACATGCCTCGGCTATAGGAATATGCCAGTATCTCAGTTCTGTTTCCTTTCCTATTTCCTTTTAAGGAAAAATCTTACTATGTAGCACAAACTGATCTTGAATTGATTATTCTCCATCCCCAGTTGCCTGAGTGCTGAGATTACAGATTTGTGCATCCACTCTTGGCTTATAGTTACTTTTATTAATGGTTAGGAAAAGTAAATCTAAGTCTTTTAAACAGTCTAAAATTTTTATTTCAGGAGCTGGAGAGATGGCTCAGCAGTTAAGATCACTGGCTGCTCTTATAGAGAACCTAGGTTCAGTTCCCAGAACTTTGGCAGCTTACAACGTGTAATTCCAGTTCCAGGGGATCCAACACTCTCACAGAGACATACACACAGGCAAAACACCAGTTCACATAAAATAAAAAAATAAGTCATTTAAAGATCTTTATTTTAATTTCTAGGAAGTTTTTATCCTGTTCTTTTCTAGTAAAAGACTATTTTACTTAGAACAAGATTGTGATCTTATTACCTGCTTTAAGCAGTTACAGAGTGCTACAAATTTTAACCAAGCAAACCGTGTGTACTTAAAAACAAGAAAACAGCAGTATCAAGACCTAGAATATTTTGAGAATTAGAAAGCATCATTAGAAAACAGATAAGGAAAAATTACTTAAGCAGTCAGTATTTAATGCAGGTCACAGGAACAGAATCAGTTCTCAAAAAAACACAAGACACAAAGGCCTCTGGGACTGGATTTGGAGGGGCAGCATTTTAAAAAAACCTTTTATGATGAAATAATCGAACAGAAACTACTACAAATAATGCAATATAATTTCTACCCAGATGCAGCGACATTTAAGGTCTCTGCTTGCTGGGTTTTAATAGTGTATTGGAACAATTCCCATGTATCACCACATTTGCCCCCTTTAGTTCCCTCCTCCTAACGGCCTGCCATCCCTCCCTCCCTCTCTTCCTCCCTCCCTCCCTCCCTCCCTTTCTTTTGTTGGAGATCCACCCAGAGGTGCCTGCTTGTGGACTCCACCAGGTACAGTAATCACTTGCCCAATATATTTACTCTAAATACTTTAGTTAGTATTTCCATTTCTGTGTCTTTCATAACAAACAGCAGAACTGTTAACATAAAACTTCAAAATAAACGAAACAAAAGGTGCAGATTGTTTCTTTACATCACTAGAGCCCCATAGCAACTGTAAGAAAAACATGTAAAATGAAAATGCATGCAAAACCAGTAAAATCTAAAATCCATTGCACATCAAGAAAAAAAAATCATCTGCAATTTGTCAGTAAAAGGAAAATATTAAGAGTTTATAGGAGATTTTTATTGAATATTAAATCCAAGACTATTGCGAAAGTTCTCCTTTTCCTGCATATTAGAACCAGCATCCTGGAGTTGAAGACTGGGCATGACCGGCTTCAGGAATTTGAACTCATTTGTCCCGGTACCTCCTGTCACACACACCTCATACTGGTAGCTCTGAGACAGGGTCCCCGCCCCACTGACGTCCACCAGGTGACCAGGAAAGTGTCCCTCAGGCACAGAGCAGCCACCCAGAGAAGCTGCCCTGGCCCTCCTGCACAGCCTCAGCCCCACGAACAGCAGCACAGACAAGAGGAAGATGGAAGACACAGAAGCCAAGGCAATGACCAGGTACAGTGTGAGCGCATCCTCCTCGTGCACAGGATCGCGCGCCACCTCTGGCAGAGGCAGGTAGGGCTGAGAGAAGCCATCCACCAGCAGCACATGCAGAGTGACACTGGCAGACCTTGGAGGATCACCATTGTCCTTGACCAGCAGCAGCAGCCTGTGCTTGGGAGCATCGCGCTCACTCAGCAGTCTGGAGGTGCGCACCTCGCCATTGTGTGCCCACACGCTGAACAGCCCGGGCTCCGTGGCCTTGAGCAGCTGGAAGGACAGCCAGGCATTCTGTCCAGAGTCGCGGTCCACTGCCACCACCTTGGTGACCAGGTATCCTGGCTCTGCCGCCCTGGGCAGCAGCTCTGTGCAGGGTGCAGAGGCGTTCTGCAGCGGGTAGAGCACGAAGGGGGCATTGTCGTTGGCGTCCAGCACCAGCACTCGCACCAGCGCCTGGCTGCTGAGTGCAGGAGAGCCTTGGTCTGTGGCGCCCACATGGAACTCGAAGGTCTGCAGGACCTCGTAGTCCAGCGCTCTGAGCGCGAACAGCTGCCCATTGTCGGCGTTAATGGATATGAGCGAGTGGAGGGCCAGCTGCGGGTCTTGGGTGGGCAGCAGCGAGTAGGTGATGTGGGCATTGGAGCCTGAGTCTGAGTCTGTGGCGCTGATGGTGCCTATGTGCAGGGCGGGGCTGTTGTTCTCCTGGACAAACAGGGTGTAGGAGGTTTGTGTGAAGATGGGGGCGTTGTCGTTGACGTCAGACACCTGCACTGTTATGGTGTGCTGTGTTGTGAGCCTGGGTGTGCCCATGTCAGTGACTGTGATGGTGATGTTGTACTCAGCTCTGCTCTCTCTGTCCAGCGCTTTTTCAGAAAGTAGAGTGAAAAAGTTCTTGAAGGTGGGTTTTAGGATAAATGGAAGGTCGTCCTGAATAGAGCAAAGGATCTTTCCGTTGTCCCCAGAGTCTTGATCTCGGACACTGAAAAGAGCGACCAGGGTCTCTGAAGCATTCTCTGGAATTGTTTTTGTAATTGATGATATGGTCACTTCTGGTGCATTGTCATTTATATCCAATACTTTTACTAAAAGAGTGCATTTCGCCGAAAGACCACCACCGTCTGTTGCTTGGACATTTACAGAGTAGGATTGTATTACTTCAAAATCCAGTAATGATCTCAAGGTGACTTCCCCAGATGTTGGGTTGATGTCAAATGTTTTTCTAATAACTTCTGATGCATGCAAAAATGAATATGATATTTTCCCAGAATTTCCTGTATCTAAATCCCTAGCAGAGATAGCAATAATACTGGAACCAATGGGCGTGTCTTCTGGGACCTGCACCTCATAGAAACTCTGAGCAAACTCAGGAGCATTATCATTGATGTCCAAGACTTTTATGAGAATGGATGTTGTCCCAGACCTGGGAGGAGACCCACCATCCAGTGCCATAAGTGTCAATCTAAGCTCAGATTCTTCCTCACGATCTAGAGCTCTGTCTAGAACCAGCTCCGGATATATCTTTCCATCACCACTGTCATGAATTTTAACATAGAAGTGAGAATTGGGGCTAATGCTGTAGTCCTGGAGACTGTTGCTTCCTATGTCCAGATCTTGTGCATTCTCAATTAAGAATGTGGCTCCAATAGTTGCGCTTTCTGGTATTTTAATAGTTATTTCCTTGTCCAGAAATGTAGGGGAGTGATCATTTATATCTCTGACATGCAGCTCAGCTCGAAAAAACTGTAAAGGGTTTTCCAGTACCACCTGAAAAGGCAGCACACAGGGCTGGGTGGATCCACACAGCTCTTCCCGGTCCAGTCTCTCACTCAGGAGCAGATCTCCCGTCATCAAATTAAGGTGTAAATGCTTTTTATTATCATCTGACACTATCCGGGCCTCCCTGGAGGACAGCTCTGCAACCCCCAGCCCCAGATCCCTTGCCAGATTAGCCACTAAAGAGCCAATTTCTGTTTCCTCCGCTAAAGAACAGTGCAAAGATTCAGTACTCGCCTGAGACAATCCCAGCAAAACAAAGAAAGCCAAGACTTGCCTTTTCTGCAGAATGAGTGTCCTTCTGGTACCCATAGTTCCTTCAGGTGACCTCTTTTGTTGCAAAATTTAAATTTGGTCCCAATTTTGAGAGATGAAGATACGATTCTTTCTATTGAAAATCCCTTGGCAGCTCTGTCAGAGAAGCTCTTATGATACCTCCCTTCTCAGTGTGTTGGCTGTTCTCTGGTCCTCTGGACAGCGGAGCCCACAGAGCTGGCTATGTATGCACTGTTTCATCTTATCCTATAGCGCCACCATGTGTCTCTGTGAATTTTTTCATTTAATGTCTTTCTCCTAAAAATTTGTGAATACATCTATCTAGATTATTCAAAAGCAAATTTCACACAGGCTATGTTTTTCTTTAAACGTTCATTAATTTTTCTAATTAAAACATAATTACAATATCGTTATCATAACCTAATTATTTAGAAATAATTTTTGGTTATAACTTATAACCCAATCTGTTTGGGCTCTTCCACTTTCTACACAATGTCTCTTGTTGCTTGTTTAGATTAGAATTGAAATGAAGTTCATATCCCCCATGAACTCACTAGTGCTTTGAATGTCCAACTCAAAAGGTCCACTAATGTGCTCCAAAATAAATAAGTAATATTTACTTCAAGACAATTCCTAAGTAGTTGCAATTATTTTTACCTCCTTTCTGATAAATATTTGTTGGTGTGAGTCCATAATATAATTGACAACACCATTACATTTTACACACACACACACACACACACACACACACACACACCTGGAAAAATTACAGAACATACTACTTTTTGTTAGTAGTTAACTTAGTTTAAGCCATGGAAGTATTAGACTCCTTGATTTTACATTTAAAAAATTAGTCAGGTGTGGTGCTGCATGCCTTTAACTCTAGCATTTGAGAGGCAGAGGCAGGGGGATCTGTAAGAGTTTGAGGTCAGCCTAGTCTATATGGTGATCTCCATGCAAGTGAAGGATATGTAGGGAGAAATTATCTGAAAACCCATACATATACATATGCATACACACACATACACACATATATGTGAAGATATAATGCAAATAAGATGATCTTTTTATGGAACTTGCAGGCTAGAAAATTGATAAGCTAGAAATTAAGATATAACAATGCATAAGTAAAGAATAATGGAAATATACAGAAAATTTAAGTAACTATGACCTAAGAGATAGATAAAATTTAGGAACATAGGTTTTGGAACCAAGATGTCAACATTAGAATTCTGGTACTGTCACTCACTACCTATAGACCTGGGAAAATTATGTACCTTTATTTCCTTTCCTATTAAAAGTAGGATGCTGATAGCTTTACCTCCTGGTGTCATTATCATAGTAACTAATGAGTTGACATTTAAAAAAAAAAACTAGAAAGAACTAACTAAATGTTAAGAGAAAATAATTAAAATATAGGGAGGTAGCTCAGTAGTGGTGTGAGTGTATGGCATGCTCATTGGGGTCCTGATTCAATCCCTAACTCCAAAACAATATAAAAGTATAAAAATAAAATTAAACAAATCATAACATATTCTCAAAATTTCATTTGTATTGAGTATGTAAGACTTTTCTTGTTACCAGGCATTAGGTATTGTAAGTAAACCAGGGATAATTTAAAGTATATGAGTGGGTGTGTGTAGGTCATGGACAAGTGCTACTCTTATTGGAAAACAATTAGCATTTGTGAATTTTGTCATACACAAGACAGTAGAACCAATATTCACTTACAAATAACAAAAAACAAAACCAAAAAATGAAAATAAGCATATTTTTTAAAACAAAGAAGACCTAGAGTTCAAAATCATTCTTTGAAAGGCAAACAGCATTTTAAGGAAATGGGAAAGAGGAACAACAGAAAATACTCTAAAGTCAAAACAAAAGCAACTATTACAATTGTCTATTGTATTTAAAGCAGTATTTGTGGATGACCCTGAAAAATGTCTGCTAGAATATATACCATTCTTCTATGTGTGTCCAACACATGGTGATGTGATTTGATTGAGAATGCCTGCCATGGACTCTTATGCTTGAATATTTTGTCCCCACTTGGTGGAAATATTTGGGAAGGATTAGGAGGTGTGGATTGTTGCAGAAGGGTGTCACTTGGGGCAGGCAAGAAAAATGAAACTGTCCTTGATTAAGAGTTCTAATAGCTGATGAAAAATATAGACCTAGCTTTTAAAAGACTGGAGAAACTTGAACTTATTTTTAATAGGTTCTATTTTATTATTAAGGTTCATGAGGCAAGTTTATCCGCTGAGTAATTGAGTGAGAGAATTAAAGCAAGATAATCAAGCTTCAAGTAGTTGTAGATACTAGGTGGTGGTAGCACATGCCTTTAATCCCAGCACTGGGGAGGCAGAGGCAAGCGGATCTTTGTGAGTTTGAGACCAACCTGGTTTACAGAGTGAGTTCCAGGAAAGGCTCCAAAGCCACACAGAGAAACTCTGTCTTGAAAAACAACAACAACAACAACAACAACAACAACAACAACAACAACAACAATAAAACCCCAAAAAAGTAGTTGTAGACACTGGGAGGGAAAGGTGATTAGGAAAATTTTAAAGGAATTTTTTTTGCCTTAAATCTGAACACACTTTAAACTATTTTTTAATTGTATATATGTATATGCATGTGTATATATCTGTGTATGTGTGTACATGAGTGCAGGTACCTGAGGAGGCCAGAAGAGAGTATAGGATCCCTTGCAGCTGGAGTTACAGGAGATTGTAATCTGTTGGATGTGCGTTCTGGGAATGAACTCAGGTTCTTAGCATGAGCAGCTACTTAACCACTGAACAATCTCTCCACACCCCTCAATATAGATTTTATATGAAAAATTTATAGTGGCAGTGGTGTTAATAACTTCATCCATTTTGTTTTAGGGTGCCGCAACCCCAGTATAAGAGGAGAAAGCGAATAATTGCATCCATATTAAGTGGAGTTTTGTCAAGTTGTTTTAGTGAAGGAAATTGAACAAGGCAGTTGGGGGATAAGAGCATGAGTGTGAGTGTGAGCAGCAAAGCAGGGGTTGGTTGGAAAAAAGGAAATTTAGAGCAGGAACAGGAGCTGGTTGATACATTGCAGCTGTGTCAAGTAGAGGAGGCTATGAGAAGGTCAAAGGTATGATAGGAGAAGCAGCATGAGAAGATTTAAGGGCACAGAATTGGTATTCCCAGAGGGAGATGCCTAGTAACTGTATCACAGGAAGGGCAGTCCTTGGTGGAGAGGTACAGCATAAGAGCTGACTGGTGAAACCGGACTATAGATGAAGAGCTGTGGCCTGAACAGCCATGTGCTTAGATTAAGCAGTGCACTGGACCAGGAATGGAAGCCAATTGCGGCCTAGAAAGGAGGTGATAACAGTCCATGTATAAGTCAAAATGTCCTAATAATACAAGTCCTTTACTTCCAGTACTTGTAGGCAATCACAAATTAAACTTCTAATTGGATTTTATAGTTACAAGGTTTCAAGAAAATCCATTCTGGGAGGTTGTATCTTTTTTTTTTTTTAAACGTGTATTTCTAATCAACTTTCCTCCATTGCCTATAGAGCTTTTTCTTTCTTCCTTCCTTTTATTATAGTGTCTTTTCCCTTTTTATTAATTAAATTTATTTATTTTTAATTGTTTTACATATGGACCACAGCCTCCTCCTATACCCCCACCTCCTGTCTACCTCCCATCAACTTCTCTGGCTCCTTTCAGAAAGGGGCCGGCCTCCCATGGGTGTCAACAAAGCATGGCACACCAAGTTAAGGCAGGACCAAGGTCCTCCCCCTACATCAAGGCTGAGCAAGGCGAGGCAACCCAGCATGGGGAGTAGGTTCCCAAAAGCCAGCTCAAGTGTTAGGGACAGGTCCTGATCCCACTGCTGGGAGCCCCACAAACAGCAAGCTACACAACTGTTGCACACACGTGGAGGGCTTAGGTTGGTCCCATGCAGGCTCCCTAGCTGTTGGTCCAGAATCAGTGAGCCCCCACAAGCTCAGGTCAGCTGGTCCCCTCGTCATGACCTTGACCCCGCTGGTTCATACAATGAGAGCATTTCCTTAATTACTTATAATTTACAGTAGTTGTTTATTGTAAAATTGACCCATACACCTTGATTTGAATGTACTGTGTTTGAATTTAGCTATAACAAACATATTTGAAGACTTAGAGAAAACCTTGCTTTTAGCAAAGCGTTTTAGAAGGTTGGTTGGTTGCTTGCATCTGAGCATGGGAACTCCTGAAGGTTTGGTTACTCTCCACTAGAGTTTGGAAACACACAATTTCTTCCAGAAATGGAGAAACCTTGATGCTCATGTATCTGGAAAAGCTTGAATCAAGACAGATACCTGGGCCTTCTGTTGTGTCTGTAAGGTTCTTCTACCTTGGCGGTTTGGATTTCTCTTCACATTTCATCATCATTGATAAGAGAAGACCCAGGTTACTTGAACTCATAGGCTTCTGGAGAAATTATCCATTACTTGGGACATCTTTGTTGAAATAGAGACACCATAACATCCCACAATTTGAAGTATATATACAGTTTGGTGATTACTCCTATATCTTCAGAATTGTGCAACTATTACCATTATTTCTAATTTAAAATGTTTCCATTGTCCCCCATATAAATTTTACCCAACTAGTCTCCATTTGTACACATTTTCCCAATCTTATACAACCACAAGACATTTTATGTCTCCATAGATTTGTTCTGATTATTTTGTATAAGAGAATTATAGAATATGTGGTTTTTAAAATGATTTTTTTCACTCAGCATAATATTTTTGTGAGAGTGCCAAACCCTAATCATTACACTGCCAAAGAACATCAAAATTAGCACTGTATTTTTGAGATTTCCCATGGTGTGTGTGCTGGTTGGTTTTTGTCAACTTGACACAGGCTAGAGTCACCAGAGAGGAGGGAGCTTTAATTGAGAAAATGTCTCTATAAGATGGGGGCTGTAGGCAAGCCTGTAGAGAATTTTCTTAATTAGTGATTGAAATGGGAGAGCCAAGCCCATTGTGGGTAGGGCTACTTCTGAGGTGTGATCCTGGGTTCTATAAGAATGCAGGCTGAACAAGCCTTGGAGAGCCAGCCAGAAAGCAGCACTACCCCATGGCCTCTATGCCAGTTCCCACCTCCAGGTTCCTACCCTGTTTGAGGTCCTGCCCTGACTCCCTTCAATGATAAACATTGATGAGGAAGCATAAGCCTAATAAACCCTTTCTTCTCTATGCCGCATTGGTCATGGTGTTTCATTACAGCAGTAATAACCATAACTAAAAGAGCATATTGTATTACACTCATTTTATTGCTCATTAAGAATTGCTGGACGGTGGTGGTGCGTGCCTTTAATCCCAGCATTCGAGAGGCAGAGGCAGGGTGGATCTCTGTGAGTTCGAGGCCAGCCTGTTCTCCAGAGCAAGTTCCAGGACAGGCACCAAAACTACACAGAGAAACCCTGTCTCCGAAAAAACAAAACAAAACAAAACAAAACAAAAAAAAGTATGAACACTAGGTTGTCTTGGATATTGAAGGGATTTTAACTAAAATTAATTAACTAATATACAGTGTTAAATATCTTCAAGAGGAAGTTTCTGGAACTGACTCCAGCCGGTGGGACTGGAAAGATCCCTAACCTTCTTACCGTCATGGCTTACCATCTTTCTGTCTCCACGATGACTCATTTTCTCATCTGCATTTTCCTTTGTCTATACATACAGACGTTAGACTTTTTAGGAAACTCACAGGAAACTTCATCTCCAACCATTATATTTTTCTCTATAGTGTTGTCAGGCCATTAAGGACAAGACCCATTATAGGCTGGTCCTTCTCAACACAAGGTAAAACTCCCCTCTGTGGCAGCTGAATTTAATTTTTTAAATATTAGAACCTGAATTATGATCTCTTGAAACTTCTCAGAGCTACATATATATAACACTTTCACACATCCAAATGAAAAATAGTCACCTAACTTTTGGATGCTGCTGTTCAGTAGAGTTCAGGACCAATTTAGTGGCTTGTGACCATATTAGCAAGTTTAAGCAAAGGAATAAAATAGGAAATTTCAAGCTCACAATAGACTAAGTACTGAGCACAAAACATCCCTTACTGTTTGGTTTGAATGTTGCATAATACACTTGGCATAATTTTATGTATGAATTAGTACTCAGTGCATATTCATTTTTTTCAAAGAGAACATAAATAAAATTATATATTATCTTATAAGCTTGCTTTCTCCTATGGCCACAGTATTCATGTGTTCCCCCCCCCCCCAGCCACCTTCCAGGACACATAACATAGAGTTATTAAGAAGCTAATCTCTATCCCCATTTGTTTATTCTGTGTTGTGATCTATCTGGGGAGCTATGACTGAGTCATTCCCAGACCCACTACGGGCTCCTTTTCAATGAGCCTAATGGCTGTATCACCATATAGATTTTCCAACATATCAATACAGTCAACATTAAGAAACATTTAAACATAATATCTCCACTAGGTTGGTTTTTTTAAATAAACTTACTTGAAAATAGCATCGACAATAATAAGCCACAAGAAAAACTAGGAAAGAGCGTCAGTGAAAGATATACTTGGACATTTCAACTACTCCTGATGTGGTCTGTTTATTTCATCATAAGCACAGTGAAGGGAAAGGTGTGACTGGAGAAGACAGATGGAGGTGATTTTGTGTTGTTTAAAGAGGTAAAGTCTTTACAAGGTAGGACATCCTAGGGAACCGGCCACAGAATAAATTACCATCTTATCTAGTGCTGACATAAATTGAAAAGTGGGAGGGACAAAGGAAATGTAAATACTAGCAGATTTGAAGATCATGCAAACTGGAATAAATGCACATTGCCTTGGGATAGCCTTAAATGAAATACATATGAAATATAGCTTCAGTTATGGTCACTAAATAACCCAAAACTATTGTGGAGAGTAGGGCTTTCCTCCATTTCTTTCCCAGGGAACTGGGGTGGTAGATTGGGGGAAAATGGCTTCAGGAATTTGAACTCATTTGTTCCAGTACCTCCCATCAGGCACACCTCATACTGGTAGCTCTGGGACAGGGTCCCTGCCCCACTGACATCCACCAGGCGACCAGGAAAGTGTCCCTCAGGCACAGAGCAGCCACCCAGAGAGGCTTCCTTGGCCCTCCTGCACAGCCTCACCCCCACGAACAGCAGCACAGACAAGAGGAAGATGGAAGACACAGAAGCCAAGGCAATGACCAGGTACAGTGTGAGCAAGTCCTCGTGCGCGGGGTCGCGCGCCACCTCTGGCAGAGGCAGGTAGGGCTGAGAGAAGCCATCCACCAGCAGCACATGCAGAGTGACACTGGCAGACCTTGGAGACTCGCCATTGTCCTTGACCAGCAGCAGCAGCCTGTGCTTGGGAGCATCGCGCTCACTCAGCAGCCTGGAGGTGCGCACCTCGCCATTGTGAGCCCACACGCTGAACAGCCCGGGCTCCGTGGCCTTGAGCAGCTGGAAGGACAGCCAGGCATTCTGTCCAGAGTCGCGGTCCACTGCCACCACCTTGGTGACCAGGTATCCTGGCTCTGCCGCCCTGGGCAGCAGCTCTGTGCAGGGTGCAGAGGCGTTCTGCAGCGGGTAGAGCACGAAGGGGTCATTGTCGTTGGCGTCCAGCACCAGCACTTGCACCAGCGCCTGGCTGCTGAGTGCAGGAGAGCCTTGGTCTGTGGCGCCCACATGGAACTCGAAGGTCTGCAGGGCCTCATAGTCCAGCGCCCTGAGCGCGAACAGTTGCCCATTGTCGGCATTGATGGAGATGAGCGAGTGGAGGGCCAGCTGCGGGTCGTGGGTGGGCAGCAGAGAGTAGGTGATGTGGGCATTGGAGCCTGAGTCTGAGTCTGTGGCGCTGATGGTGCCTATGTGCAGGGCGGGGCTGTTGTTCTCCTGGACAAACAGGGTGTAGGAGGGTTGTGTGAAGGCAGGGGCATTGTCATTGAGATCGGAGACCTGCACTGTTATGATGTGCTGTGTTGTGAGTCTGGGTGTGCCCATGTCGGTGACTGTGATGGTGATGTTGTACTCAGCTCTGCTCTCTCTGTCCAGTGCTCCCTCTGTTTCTAAGTGGTAGTAATTTTCAATCGAAGATTTTAGCACAAACGGGAGGTCCTCTGGAATAGAACAGATCATCCTGCTGTTCTCTCCTGAGTCCTTGTCTTGGGTACTAAAAATCATAACTAAAGTCTCTGGGGTGTTTTCTGGGATTGGACTGATAAATGATGACACAGCAATTTCAGGAGAATTGTCATTCACATCCATCACCTGAATTCTTACTGTTGATTTCCCAAAAAGTCCTCCCCGATCTGTAGCTTTAATGATTACTGAGTAGGATTCAGTTGTTTCAAAGTCCAAATATCCTATTAAACGTATTTCTCCAGAGGTTTTATTAATTGCAAATGTCTTTTGAATATCCTCTGATGCATGAGAAAAGGTATATGATAGTTCACCATTAATTCCTGAGTCTAAATCCCAAGCTGATGCAGTGATAACCAGTGAGCCAAGGATGCTGTTCTCTGGAATCTTCACTTCATAGAACATGTGCTCAAACTCAGGGGAGTTGTCATTAGTATCTATGACTTCCACTTGAACCAAGGCAGTCCCAGACCTGGGTGGAGTCCCACCATCCAAAGCAGTGAGGATGAGACTGAGCTCCGGCTGCTCCTCGTAGTCCAGCGCCTTGTCCAAAACTAACTCTGGGTATTTCCTGCCATCAGGATTAACTCTCATCGTAATGTGGAAATGAGAGCTCTGGCTTATGATGTAGTTTTTCACAGCATTGGGTCCTACGTCTAAATCCGTCGCACTTTCTAGTAAGAACACAGAACCAACAGGGCTATTCTCTGGGATTTCTAGAACCATTTCCTTTTCCAAGAATATGGGGGAGTTGTCATTTACATCCCTGACCTGAAGCTCAACTTGCAAAATCTGTAAGGGGTTTTTCATTAACACCTGGAAATGCATCACGCAGGGCTCGGTGGAGCCACACAGCTCTTCCCTGTCTAACGGCTCGCTTAGGAGCAAATCTCCTGTATTTATGTTCAAAAGCAAAGGCAGTTTGTTATCCTTAGAGACCACTTGAGCCCCCCGTGAAGACAGCTCAACCACCTCAAGCCCCAGATCCTTTACCAAATTGCCTACCAAGGCCCCGCTCAGCGTCTCCTCCACCACCGAAAGTCTCCCAGGCTCAGCGTGCGTTTGAGACATTCCCAGCAAAACAAAGAGGAGCAGGACTTGCCTTGTCTGTGCATAGTTTCCCCCTCGGATCTCCATAGCTCCTTTCTGGCAGGCTTCTGAAAGAATCCCTTCTGCCTCAGCACGCAGTTCTGTAAAATATGTCCCTTGATTTGTCCACAGAATCCTCAGAATCCAAAGGATAAAAGGCTTCTAGGCAGCACCTTCACGACCTGTTATTTCTTCCTAGTTTTCCGTGCTGGCTTGGGCTGTGTGTCCTGAGCATTTAATGTGATTTTTTTTTTCTGTAACGTTATCCTGCAGCGCCACCATGTGTCTTCTGAGATTTTCACAGTCTGATGATGCTACTTAAATTCCACTTACATTGAAAGTCCCCCAGAGACAAATACTTGTTGTTTATGTGGTTACTGGTGTATTTTTCATCAGTGTTCTCTATAGTTCATGATGATGTGAATGTTTGTTTTAAAGCATGTGTTAAGTATCTCGGGAATAGAACACTGTTAAGTTTAACGCATCCCTTCCCACTAGGCCTTGCTTAGGCAGAAAGGGAAAGAAAAAGTGTCCATGGGAAGTTTCAGAGGTTCTCTTAGGGTTACGAAACTGGATTGGCCAGGGGATGGTATACATTAAGGACCATATTATATAAATTCATAGTTGTGTTCCAGTTTCTTGCAAGCGACAAAAATTCAGGAAGTATGTACAAATACAAGCATGGGCTGTTTCTTGTGAAGTACACTCTTACTCCTAACGCTGACCTCCCTTAGGTTCCCAAAATATTCTGCCAACAATACATAGAAGTTTGGGAAGAAAAAGGAGAGACATTTGCTTTCCTAAAGAGAGCAAAAATTTAACTTCCAATGAAACCAATTAATACAGTGTTCTGGCTAGCGAAGTAACATACAGTTACTCAAATGTAGCATCATAGGGATATCTTTTAGTCACAGAGCCTGAAGACCTACCCTTTGCTTGTTTAACCCCAACTAGTGTCATCGTTGAAGCCTGGGGGCGGGTAGCCCTAACTGAAGATCATGATTGTTACTGAAGGAGGAGACTGTTGGGAACAGGTGCTAGAAACTCATCAATTATGTCCACTATTGAAAGTTTCAAAAGTACCCAGGAATGGACAAAACAGTTGGAGCTGAAAATGCAGTTTGAGTGAATTTTTAAACATTTAAGTTCTATACATGATTGAAAAAGAAAATAAACCAGCACAAAACCGAAAGGTGGGTGTGCTGGTAATATGCAGTTATTCTTCTGCCTTTAAAATACCCAGGAAGCTGATAGGAAGGTAACAATATTGAGGACTCACAAAATTAAAGTGCACACATGTGTTTGATGGAAGAAAGCAGGTGGAAGAAACTTACTACGAAGTTCCAGGAAATGGCTAAAAATCCATCACTGGAGATAGGGCAATTAACGTGTTTGTCTCTCAGAATATTTTAGATTTAGAGAAACTGGAAGATTAAAGTTGATCATGAGATGGACAATTTATTATTTGTATTTATAGTAGTAAATTCTCTGTTCTCAGTGTCTACAGAGACAGAAAAGTCACTCAAGGTAGAGAATGGATACTTGCTGTGGAGAGGTTAGCAAACCTTCTCTAGTCTGATGTGTAAGTAGTGCTGAACAAAAAAGTATGAAATTAAAGTAAGTAGAACTTTAGAGTTTTGAATAGTGAGATTTCAAGTCTCTTCTCAAACAATGCCCTCACACTATAGAACACAGGGTCTATAGTGGTCACACTCTCACACATTAAATAGTCCAGAATTCTAACCTGGAAAGTGTGGAAGTGCAAATAAATTATCACACTTACCGATGTGGGTCTGCCTACATAATACCTGTAGTCCCACTACTTAAGAGTCAGAGTCAGAAAGATTGCATATTTAAGGCTACCCTGTAGTATATAGTTGAAATACTGCTTCAAAAGTTGAAAAAAGAAAACAGAATAGATAAGGGACTTAAATGTCCCATGCAAACTATATAATTTTGGTAAATTTCTTCAACTTCCCTGAATCACTCTTAATTTTTAAAATGGCTATATAACACTAACAATGCTATACAAGTATATCTTTTATTCTAAGATGGAAAATCACAGATAAGAAAACATATTATATTTACAAATTTTCTACCAAAAAGGAAAGCTTACATATAAAGATTGGATGCTTAAATGAGCAGTGTAAGAAAGTAGAACCAGAGGCAAACAGGAACTACAAAAGGAAACATGCTTAGGATCTTAATAGAACCAGTCCAGTTGGTCAAACATTTAATCAAAATTTTTAGAAAATATAGGAGAGAAATTATGGCAAAATAAAATAAAAAATTTCTCTGAACTGATAGTCTGAACATTGACAGGGTATATCTTCGTGAAAAGGTTAATAAGAAATAGTCTCTACTATGGCATTTTCAGACTGTTGAGGTTAAGTTTTCCAATGCTTCCAGAATGAATGGGAAAAGTATTGTAGAGAATGGGATACAGTTTAGAATAGAATTGTCCTTGTGAAAGGTGAGTCTACACAATTAAGAAAAAGAGCCGGGCAGTGGTGGCACAAGCCTTTAATCCCAGCACTTGGGAGGCAGAGCCAAGTGGACCTCTGTGAGTTTCGAGGCCAGCCTGGGCTACCAAGTGAGTTCCAGGACAGGCACCAAAACTACACGGAGAAACCCTATCTCGAAAAACCAAAAAAAAAAAAAAAAAAAAAAAAGGGAGCAAAAGAAAAGTGCTTTTTTAAGTATGAAAGAAAATTTGAAACTCTACTTTTATACCCAGTCAAACTATCAATCAAACAAAAACATTGCTTCACTTATGTAGAGTATCAAAAGTTGTTTTTTTTTTAAAGCTACCTCAGCATCTATTTTAATGAAATTGGGTTCCAAAAAAGTAAGAAAGTAAATGTAGAAATGATATTGGGTTCTATAAAAGGTGGGCAGTGTGGGGATAGTATTAAAAGCATGACAGCCATCGGGTAAACAGTCTAAATGAAGAAGAGGTATGAATAAAAGATCTCTAGGAAACAAACACAATTAATTTGTATCTGATATTTTAATATTTGAGGGCAAAATGTTAATATTCAAGAGGACGATGATGTGAAAAATCAGTAGAAAGAATGGAGGGTACAGCTTATGGTAACCCACTGCTTTGCTTGTTCACTTAGCATGGAAAGAGAGGGGCAGAAAAATCTCTAGCACAAAATAGAACTTTAGCCAGATCTAAAACAGTAGATATCAGCTCTGGGAAACATATCTTCCAAAAAAGAAGTGTCATCATACTGTGCTACTAAGTATGTGTACATAAGAGACATAGGTAGGTGGGCATGAATATTTGTTTCATGTCAGGGATGGTACTCATCTAGGAGGCCTTGGGTTTGATCCTTAGAAACCCACAAGAAACAAAAATGACAATATTTTCTGACATGTCTACCAGGAAACTAGAAGGGAAATGTGCAACTTTTGTGTGTGTGCCTAAGATGGGAAATAAGAACGGCAAATCCTTTTGCAATGAGTGGGTAACACATAAAAGTTGACTATCAAGATAAAGCAGTCAAAACACATCACCTGAAAGCACATCAAATTTGAAGAACAACTGTGTAGAAAGGAACTGGAGATAAAATTATTTTCTCTACAACCTTTAATTTGTCTCACTTACTAAATCAGACAGTTAAGTTTCAACATAAAATGGAAAGCATCCTTCCAACAGTCCTTCAGTGTTATCACACAAAAATTTAAATGTGTTTAAATTTATGTTGATTTTCATGCGGACTTTTACAACACAATCTATTTTATATGTCAGCAGGAATGAACATCAGAAAGAGCCCTTGCTCTTGTGGGGGAGGGGTGAGAAAGGAAGGGTAATGAAGTCACTGGGACAAGAAAGCAGAATGGAGAGTTGCAGGAAAAGGGAAGGGATTCAGAGGAACACCAGAGGTTAGGAATGAATGAGACCAAAATGAATGACAGTTAACGTCTGCAGAAGTCATGCTGAAACCTATTAATTAGTATGCTAACACAAGAATATCAGAATACTCAAAATCATAAACATGGGTAGGGTCTTGTAAGGGAGTAAGGGAAGTAATAGGGGTTTCAGGGAGGTGGAGCCGGAGGTCATAAGAAACAAAATGCATGACATAGATGCATGAAATTGTCAAAGAACAAAGTCAAAGAAAGTTAAAATACTATACTTTTTAAAAAATGACTGGCTAGAGATAGAATTCAATGGTAGAGTGCTTGCTTAGCATGCAAAAGGCTTGCAGTTAATTATTAGCCACAAAACAAAACAAAAAACAACAACAAACCCCTAATCTCAATTTTCTGTAATGAGAAAAGACAACAAATTATTGTTCATTAAGAAAGAATTAAAGCCTCAGATGTAAAGTGGCACATACTCTATTAAAAAATCACTAAGGTAAAAACATTGTAAAAATGTAAATGTGACATACTTGGAAGTTGAAAATGAAGTTGTGTTATAGCAACTACTGCATAACTAAACTAATATTCACATGGCTGTATCATACATTAAATGGAATCAAACATTACTCAGAAACATTACTCAGACTTCAAAATGTGGGCTTTTCATCACCATTGCTCTGGAAACTATGAGCATGAACATCAGGGTAAACTGGTTTCAAGAACTTGAAATCACTGGTATCAGAAGAGCCTCCCATCAGACACACCTCATACTGGTAGCTTTGGGACAAGGTGCCCATGCCACTGACATCCACCAGGTGGCCAGGAAAGTGTCCCTCAGGCACAGAGCAACCACCCAGAGAGGCTGCCCTGGCCCTCCTGCACAGCCTCACCCCCACAAACAGCAGCACAGACAAGAGGAAGATGGAAGACACAGAAGCCAAGGCAATGACCAGGTACAGCGTCAATGCGTTCTCATCGTGTGCTGGTTCGCGCGCCACCTCTGGCAGAGGCAGGTAGGGCTGAGAGAAGCCATCCACCAGCAGCACATGCAGAGTGACACTGGCAGACCTTGGAGGATCCCCATTGTCCTTGACCAGCAGCAGCAGCCTGTGCTTGGGAGCATCGCGCTCACTCAGCATCCTGGAGGTGCGCACCTCGCCATTGTGAGCCCACACGCTGAACAGCCCGGGCTCCGTGGCCTTGAGCAGCTGGAAGGACAGCCAGGCATTCTGTCCAGAGTCGCGGTCCACTGCCACCACCTTGGTGACCAGGTATCCTGGCTCTGCCGCCCTGGGCAGCAGCTCTGTGCAGGGTGCAGAGGCGTTCTGCAGCGGGTAGAGCACGAAGGGGTCATTGTCGTTGGCGTCCATCACCAGCACTCGCACCAGCGCCTGGCTGCTGAGTGCAGGAGAGCCTTGGTCTGTGGCGCCCACATGGAACTCGAAGGTCTGCAGGGCCTCGTAGTCCAGCGCTCTGAGCGCGAACAGCTGCCCATTGTCGGCATTGATGGAGATGAGCGAGTGGAGGGCCAGCTGCGGGTCTTGGGTGTGCAGCAGCGAGTATGTGATGTGGGCATTGGAGCCTGAGTCTGAGTCTGTGGCGCTGATGGTGCCTATGTGCAGGGCGGGGCTATTGTTCTCTTGGACAAACAGGGTGTAGGAGGTTTGTGTGAAGGTGGGAGCATTGTCGTTGACATCAGACACCTGCACTGTTATAGTGTGCTGTGTTGTGAGCCTGGGTGTGCCCATGTCAGTGACTGTGATGGTGATGTTGTACTCAGCTCTGCTCTCTCTGTCCAGAGCTCCTTCTGTCATTAGGATGTAAAAACTGTCTACAGAGGGTCTTAGTAAGAAAGGCAGATTTTCTTGAATGTAGCAAACCGTCTTTCCATTTTCTCCTGAATCTCTGTCGTTAATCCTAAAAACTGCCAGCACAGTTTCTGGAGAGTTCTCAACAACTTCGTTGACAAGCGATGATATGATCAGTTCAGGGGGGTTGTCGTTGATGTCCAAAACATGAAGTATAACCATACATCTAGCAGAAAGGCCCCCACCATCAACTGCCTGTATATTTAACTTGTAGGACTTTACCAACTCATAATCAAGCAAGGCTTTGAGCACGATTACCCCAGAGAAAGGGTTGATTTGAAAGGTTGCTCGAATATCTTCGGAAGCATCAAAAAATGAATAGGTTACTTCTGCATTGACCCCTGAGTCTACATCCTCTGCAGAGACTGTAACAACAGGAAGTCCTACTGGGCTATTTTCTGGTGCCTGGGTTTGATAAAGTTCCTGGGAAAACTGTGGGGCATTATCATTGATGTCCATGACCAGAATATGTATAGTGGCTGTTCCAGACCTGGGCGGAGTGACCTTAGGTCTCAAGGCAGCTGGAAGCTCTCCAGACGAG